>NC_064625.1:153883268-154183268 GCF_023898315.1 Schistocerca nitens | reverse complement strand
GTATCAAAAAAGTTGGACTTGAGAAATTAAATTTCACGTAACTCTAATATCTCAATTATATACTGATTTTGCCAGTATATAGACAGTTTAGATGGACTAAGAGTATGATGAAAGTTATGAGAATTAGCAGAAATGAGATTAGTAAGAATCAACATCAAAATTGGGGACTGCAAAATAACACAGGTTACTAAGAAACAAAGACATAACAGGTAAAGAGGGCATTCTGGGCAAAGTCAATCCTGCTAGTAACAAGTATTCGGCTTAATCTGAAGAAGAAATTTCTGAGAAGGGAGCACAGCACAGGGATTAACTTCTGCGGTACTGGAGAAAGCTGTAGAGGATAAAAACTATAGGGCAAGAAGAGATTGGAATGCACCCAAGAAATAAATGATTATGTGGGGGCAAGTGCTACTCTGAGATGATGTTGGCACAAGAGAGGCATTTGTGGCAGGTGACAACATACAAGTCAGAGGGAAAGTTGATGACATTAGTCTGTTTGAAGCATTTCATAAAAACAGCAGCAGAATTGTATAGGAGGTGAAGCACTGGCATTTTTCAAAGTAGTTTTACGATGTAATCTTGCAGTAGTTACAGAAGACAGAATGAGCGGCAGTAACTGCACTTCTGTCTGAGTTAGGCAACCAAATAAGTACCTCTAATAGTAAATAGAACACAATACTACATGATTTGTCACCCTTGGTAGGGCAATACCCATGTTAAGTAGGATGAAATAATAGTAAACATGTTCTAGCTGATACTTGTACGGTAGGGGGATTGTCACTCACACCTCACAGAGAAATGTATTTGACAGTGAATAAACTTGTGTAAACATAATTAAGAGTTCATCATCTTGCTACTGTGGCAGATTACCATCCCGGTCAGACACCTTTCTCCTTTCCACAGAATCAGTCTCAACCTTCCTCAAAACAGAACAGTATTTTCATCAACATCCATGCCACACCATCTCTATACTGGCGGATAGGAGCTGTGCTGGGGCATGACAATAAGGTAAATTGTTCAGGTTTTCAGTTAAGAAGTATTAGTAATGCGAAATTTGTAAACACTCTTAATTCTGAAAAGTTTCATAACAATCTGTTGACACTGCATTTATCCCAGAACTTGTCCAGTGTCAATAAGTAAAATATTTGTGTAACTATGTGATGTTTGTGATGACATCATTCAAGAAAGAACTTTCTACTGTCATTGGTAAGTTATTCAGATGCTGTATTTATAAACAGAGGATACCTTTGACCAAAGCACTGGTGAGTATTTACATCGATTGTCCCTAGTTCCAGTACCAATTCTGTCCATTTGTTCACCCGTCACAAATGAGAGAGTTCGGGGACGTCTGTCAATTTATACATTAACAGTCAGAAGCTGCCACTGTCGGTTACATCTGTTAAGTATATTAACAACATATTACGACTAGCACTAATCTACTCAAACTGATAATTGAGGTAACTGATGGACTCTCTGGCTTAATTCACAGGAAACAAATGCTATGCAGCTACTTGTTCCTACTAACAAATAATTACTGAGTACTAGCTACTTGAGACAAAGACCAACTGCTCTTGTGTGACGTCAACTAGGAAAATTTATCAAGTACTTGTAATATACTTTCTACCTGTCTGTCAGCAGTGTCTCCTTCACAGAACTGATACTGTCTTGTCATAGATGAATTTCTACCACTCAGTCAGCTGTTACGGTGGTTACAACTGTAGCTACTGACCTCCAGTGCCACTGGTCACTGCTCAGTAATTACTGACTGTTCCAGTTATTGCCGTCCTACGTGCCTTTTGAAGATCTTATTCTTTCGTGTATGGTGCCTTCCATCTGCTTTTGCTACATTACCAATTTAATTTTCAGGGCTTTGGAATATTCTATCTTTTCATGTCTGTGTTAACTTCTTTCTAGAAGTCAGAGTTCCTGGTCAAAATTTCCCTACGATAAGCAAACGATGACCCAGATCTCTTCTTCCAATATCTCTTGATGTTTACCCTCAGTGCAGATGTTATTCACAGACGTCACACTTTCCCTACATGTTCCGGATGTCTGTGTGTCGCCATATAGAACATGTGGATGTGCCTGCCTAGACATTTTGGCTGGATATTCCCCCACCCCTATCCCCCGACCCCCAGATTGAAACTGTGTGGCAGACCGAGACTCGGACTCGGGACCTTTGCTTTTTGTAAGCAAGTGCTATACTGACTGAAGTACTCAAATGTGACTCGCTGTGCTTCTGCCGGTATCTCATCTCCTAACTTCCAAACTTCACATAAGTTTTCCTGTGTCACAGTCTTGCAAGTTTCATAGGAAAACTTCAGTGAGGTACTGGCAAAAGTGAAGCTGTGAGACACGTTTGGGTATCTCAAATTAGTATAGCACTTGCCCACGAAAGACAAACTTCTCAACTCCAAGTCTCGATCCGGCACACAGTTTTAATCTGCCAGGAAGTTTCATATAAACACACACAATGCTGCAAATTGAAAATTTCATTCTAAAATATTCTCTGGCCAAGCTAACATATTTAACAATTTATGTATTTTCAATAATTTGTATTGCAAGTGAAGTAAACAGCTGTCGTTAGGTTAGGTTAGTATTGTGTGCCCATTGGTACACTTCACAACAAACTGGCAGTTATTAGATTTATTATGAATCTGTAATTTGAGGAAATGTGTTAGCCCTAAGATGTGGTGCCCAGAAAATGTTTAATATGGCCCAGTTTTAAAAAGAAGGTGTTCCTGCATTTATTTTTCAGGGCTTTGGAATAGTCTATCTTTTCATGTCTGTGTTAACTTCTTTCTAGAAGTCACAGTTCCCGGTCAAAATTTCCCTACGACGAGCAAGCGATGACCCAGATCTCTTCTTCCAATATCTCTTGATGTTTACCCTCAGTGCAATTGTTATTCACAGACGTCACACTTTCCCTACATGTTCCGGCTGTCTACATCAAAGAGTGTATTAGCAAAACTAATTTTTGTATATGTTCTCAGTAACATCACATAACGTAGTTTGTATATAATAATAGCCCTCTGAACTTTACAGGTACAGTAAAAATATCAATTTAAGTAATGAATGGAAAGTGCTCTCTTTTGACAGAGAGTAACTAGACTGTGTAGTCTTTGTACTTCAGCAAATTCCTCACTGTTCAAAACAGGTTGCAACAGAGCAGTTTATCATTGCGCTTCGTCACAAACACTACCAAGGAATCGCGGGCACGTCTCCACGGCCGGCTCACCAAGATCGGGTTCACCGTCCGGCCCGAGGATATCCTGTCCAGCCTGTGGGCGGCCAGAGAACTGGTGGAGCGGCGGGGACTGCGGCCGCTGCTGCTGCTGGACGCGCAGGCCGAGGAGGACTTCGCGGGGCTCGGTGCACCTGGGGAGGACGAAGCGGACTCCGTTCTGGTCGGCCTGGCGCCAGACAAGTTCAATTACGAGGAGCTCAACACGGCATTCAGGTGAAAACTGCACCAGAGCTTTAAGGCAGGTTGCCTCTTTTAAATTTAGTTAGTCAGTAGAAGCTCTGAACTATGTATTGATGTATAATTTGGTCATCTCTTTCTGTAACTGTGTTTACAAATGTTTAAATGGATAGAAATTTTGAATGAAGTTCAGTGTAGCCAAAGTCTGCGTAGATCAAGAATATTGTTACATACACTGAAGTTCATTTATGAGGCCATGCTGTAAAGTAATGGGTTTGGATCTCTTTTATATGAAAACTCTTAAAGCTTTTTAAATAGAACAAATGTTATTAACATCCTACATTTTTGTTTTTCATGTATACATATTTGCAGCCCTCTGCTCCTAGAAGACTCCGGATTGTAGGATGTAACATGGCGATGTATAGTGTAACTGTATCGGTGTGTGAGAAACAGTGTGTTGAGATTGGGTTTCGAATTTGAAAAGTTCGGCCTCACACGGAGGGGACCCTCTCCTCCAGCATAACTGAACTAGACCACACACGGGTGCTGTGTCATCTGTAACAATCTGATGGCTCGGGTTCACGAGCATAGATCACCCTGCGTACTGTACCGACGTAGCCTCACCTCATTTTCATATGTTTGCAAAACTTAAAGCACACCTTCGAGGACTTCACTCTGATATTGATGAAGCGGTGTCAGCAGAGGTGAGGTTACGGCAATGTCAACAAAGTCAAACATTCTACAGTGATGGTATCAATGAACTGGTCACTCGTTTGGAGAGTTGTGTCCATTTCTGGGGTGACTTTGTTGAGAAATAAATATGAAGATGTAAAGAACAATGGTGTAGAATGTTAGCAACATTTCTTATATTTCAAAAGTGTTAAGAGTTTTCACATAAAAAATTCAGAAACATTACTTTTCAGCATGCCCTCATAGTGTATGGTGCCTATAAAATATTTGGGAATGAAGATTAGAATTTTACTGTCTGTCCAACAGTGAGACCATTAGAGACAGAGCACTTTCTCGGATGATGAAATGGAACCATCCTGGCATTTGCCTGGACCAATTTAGGAAAATCACAGTGAACCTAAATCTCAACTTTTTTATTTTGGTCTAATGTAATATTTAGTAATAAAAAAAATCAGCTGACAATGTTCTAACTCGTGGAGCATGGTAAAGAGCAATAGAAGCCATCTAGAAATACTATTTTAGAACTAAAAAACTGCATAGTTTCATTGTAAAAACAGAATTTTATTGTTTCTCAGTGGTTAAAAGATTATGGTAACACGCTGTTTAATATTTTATGAACCCAAAGGCAGCATTTGTAAAAGTAAAATTAAATTACCAATATCCTGCTGGTTAGAAGGTTACGATAACACACTATTCACCATTTTATGAGCCCATAGTCACTATTTGTCAAAGTAAAAATAAATTATCAACATCCTTAGCATGTCAAAAAATATCTTAAATGACATAGATACCTCACCCTGTATGCGATATTCGAGGTAGCAGTGCTACTTATGAACGTGGAGGGTAACTGGTAGAAATTCCCTCACTCCCTATTCAACTAGAGAAAATCTGAGGCTCCCACTGATATGGAACAGAGTTTCAACTCTAGACAAAACTGGTGGTACTTCGTAGAACAGTGAGACTTTCAGAAACTCATCAAGAATCCAGTTTCACTGAACTGAAATATCAACACCTGTACTCCACAAGTCAGTGTACAGTTATGATGAAGAGTGTACATTGCATCAATTTTGTTTCCCTCTTCCTAATCCATTTGTGGGCGTGCGGGAAGAAAGATTGTCAGTGCCCATCTGTACGAACCCAAAATTTTCAAACTTTAGTTACACGTTCATATTACGAAATATGCACTGACGAGCCAAAACGTGATGGGCCACTGCTTGCAAAGGGAGTAAATGCATTCTGGTGGTGTTGCATACATGTAACGCAGTAAGGAAAGTGTGCAAGAGGAAAAGAAGCATAGCTACAATATGAGCCACCAGTGGAGTAAACGGCAGACATAACTGAC
Organism: Schistocerca nitens; assembly: GCF_023898315.1. NCBI lineage: Eukaryota > Metazoa > Arthropoda > Insecta > Orthoptera > Acrididae > Schistocerca > Schistocerca nitens. The sequence continues at coordinate 154,177,812 of NC_064625.1, read as the reverse complement.
TTTGACAAAGGGCAGTTTGTTACAGTCTGGCTTCTGGGAATGAGCGTCTCCGAAACATACAAGCTGGTCAGCTGTTCGTGTGAACTGTCTCGAGCATCTACGGGCATTGGTCAAAGGACAGTCTAATGACAAGTGGGCGACAAGTTGTCGGACGTCCACATTGCATCCCAGAAGTTATAGGTCGAATGAGTATCTGCTCTGTAAAGAAGAATAGGGGTCAATATGAAACAGAACTGTTAATAGTGCCAGTGCAAAAACAAGCATTTCAGAGCACTTTGTTTAGTGCACATTTTTGAACATGGGGAGTCCACAGCAAATGACCTCCACATGTTTATGTCTTGGCCTAATGACATTGTCAGTTGTTATTTCAGTGGGGATGTGTTCAATGGAAACATGTCATCTAGTCAGGTGAGTTACATTTCATGCTATGCTAAATCAGTGGTCGTGTTGTGCAGATACACCGTCATTTGTGTAACACAGCTGCTCAAAATGTGCATTGTGTCACAGATGTGGGCCGTTTGGAGCAGTATAATAGTGTGGGGGCATTCAACTTGGCTTCTGTAGTACAAATGTTAGTAACGTAAGGCACCACAATAGCTGTAGAATACATAACCATTATTCTGGACCACCTGTTGCCTTAGTTCTCAGTGTTTCTCCGGCAGCATTGACATCTTCCAGCAGGATAACTGTTTGTGTTACAAGACCTCAATGACTCTACAGTGGTTTGAGCCGAACTCGTGTTGATGTCTTGGCCACCAGATTTGTATGATTTGAACCCCATTTAACACATCTGAGGTGCTATACTAAGTTCTTCATGAAATCTTTTCTATCTTTTCTGTTAAATAACTTAGTGTAATTCTTAGACTGATAAATGGTACTCAAGAATATGTGAAACAAAAGGGTTGTGAATGACCACTTTTTTTTGTGTGTGTGTGTGTGTGTGTGTGTGTGTGTGTGTGTGTGTGTGTGTGTGTGTGTGTGTGTGTTACATTCCCTTAAGAGTACCCTATAAATCTGAGTCTAGCATCTGCCTCCCACATGGCTAGATTTATGTGGTCATCTCCCCGTAACTCTATCTCGACAGAAATATCTGGATGCTAGAAGGTGGTGACTGATTCCAGTGATCAATTGCGGACCTTTTTGCCCATTTCGGTGCATTATGTAACATTTATTTATGTACAGGATGAGCTGCCAATCTTTGCATCAAGCATAGGATGTCTGCAAGTGTCTACATTTTGTAACAAGTTTCTAAAGCTGTCCATAGTTGTGTCACCTGCCAGTAATCTCATAGAGCTACAGATTTTATCCTGTGTGTCATTTGTATGTATCGTGAACAATAGCAGCCACTCTGAGGTATACCTTTACTTCTGATGATGTCTCTCCATAAACAGTGGAAACCTGAGCTCTGCTTCCTAGGAAGTTTTCAATCCATTTGTGCACCTGGTTGGGTATTCTGTACCCTCATATTTTGTTTACTTGTTGACAGTGTAGAACTGTACCAAGGGCTTTCAGGAGGTCGAGAAACGTGAGACCGACCTCAGCTCTGCCATCTACTGCTGCATAGATCTCTGAAACGAGAAAACTAAACCATGTTTCACATAACGTGTGAAAGCAAATACTGTGTTAAAACCCACATAGGACTCATACATTCTCTACAGACGTTATCATCCGTGAGCACAGTATATGTTCCATAATTGTATAAGAAATTCATGGCAGTGAGATTGACAAATTCTTTAATAATGGTTTGTCATTCTTTACATATAATCAAGCTCCTCATTCAGACAAAACATACTCATCATTCCACAGATTACTTCCATGTGATGTACAAAGAACATGGGAAAAGATTGCAATGATGTGAAATTTGATGTGTCAGAAAGAGCAGGAGCACTTCAATCACAGAAGCCTCAACTTACAAGTCTGAGGGTTTCCAACTGTTTCATATATTGTCCACACAAGGTCTTTGTCATATTTGTCTCTCCCAAGAATCTTTGAAATACCTCTCTTCCAATATCAGTTGAGATACGCATATTACTCAGAAAAATTTCGCACTTTGCTGATGGAAATTGCAAACCTCTGCCACTAGAGTGCTCCGAATTGTAATGCATAACATAACTGTGTGTAATATAACTATGTCAGTGAGAAACAAAGCACTGTAATTGAGTTTCCAACCACAGAAAATGTTTCTATAATTGAAATCCAAAAAAGAATGAAAGCTGTGTACAGTGAAGATTGTATCAAAATCATTAATGTGCGCTGCTGGGTTATTCGTGCTTGTAGGAAACGGTGGTGCTAACCTCAGTATGTGTGACAGAACTCGGAGTTGATAACAGCTTACGGCAGCCGGTGAGACTCGTCAGAATTAAGTTCGTGAACACATCAGAGAAAGTCTTCAGGTAATGCACACACAGTGTGCCATATCACAGTGGTGTTTACAGGCCATCATTGCAGAACTACAGTTCAGAATACTGTGTGCACAGTGGGTACCTCGAATGCTCACTCTTGACATGAAACAAAGAAGATTGACATCTGTCAATAATTGCTTTTGCATTTTGAGGATGATTGGTTCCTTAACAAAATTGTGACAGGTGATGAAATCTAGGTTCACCATTTTGACCCCAAAAATGAGAGCATCAATGGATGTCCACCACAAAGGATCACAGTTTGTGGCACGTTCGATAACATGCCGTCAGTAGGGCAAGTTATCTCACAGTGTTCTGGAATGTTTGAGGTCTGGTGCAACTGGAAGTCATGCCTAAAGGCACCACCAGAAACTCTGCAAAGTACTGTGAGATCTGCAGGAAACTGAAAGGATTAATTTGAAGGGTTCGTCCACACATGGGGTAACCACTCCTTCAGCGTGACAATGCCAGACTACACATGAGTGCTGCAACAGTCCGAAGCCTTGGGTTCACTGTCATCGATCATCCTCCGTACAGTCCCGACTTGACCTCATCTGATTTTCACCTGTTTCTAAAACTTAACACTTTGAGGACTGAGTGCAAGTGTGGACACCCAACCAGCTGGTAATGAGCGATTTCACAGTTTTTCTGAATTTTCTACAGCAGATTCTATACTTCAGAAAATATATTTCTCTTTTCCATTTAAAAATTACATCCATTCCCTTCAGAGTACTGCAAAGAAATAAACATTTACGTTAGTGACAAGGGTTGTATATTAATTTGAGAGTATGCTGTTTTCACAGTGAAAAAAAATTTTTTTTAGGTTTTAGGACCTCTAAGGGACATAGGATTAAAGTTGTTAGTTTCAAATGAATAACTGTTGAAATATGAACTTTTATTTTATTAATAATCACACAGTTACATTAGCTTTTGTATGAAATATTTCGAAACATTTTGGAAAACAAAGCCCTACGTCACAGGTTTCACAATAATATCGCCTGTCTTTCCTTGAAACTTTATCATATCTGGCCTTGCTTGTTTCTGCGCATACTTTGCACCTTCTCTGAGGCCACTTAGACAATTTTGTGGGTGGAATTAATTTTGGAAAATGTCTTCCGCTTAGTCTGTTGATGGGTGAACTATTCTGAGAAGTGCACGAGTCTAAGACGCCACCTTTGTGAACCAAGTTCTCTGCTAACTCTGTAATATATTCAACCAGATGTTTGCTTGTATTTCGCGACATTTTGTACAAAATGTATGAATTTAGTCATGAGCATGAAAATGTGAAAGAAAACTTTTTTCCACCACTTTATTTGTTTCCGTTCAAAAGGATAGTACGCCATTAGCTGGTCGCTATGATCCACGTCAGCTTTTTTACTACTGTAATCCAAAACATAGTCTGGCTTCATTTTTTCCACCATTCCAAATTTAGTTTTTACACTGACATTTGTTGCCGTCATTTTATGCTTTGTTGTCAAAAGAAAAACGTCTCTGTTTTCCTTCCATTTCACAAACAGTAAGTGATCTCATCTGCAAAACGAAAGTTCATTTTTTTTTCAATTTCTGGCCAACAAGATCCCTTGGTAGTCCTTTTCTATTTTTCTGCACAGTACCAACTGCCTTAGTTCTTTTCCCCCACAAATAATCCAGTAAATCAGGGCTCGTGTAAAATCGGTCCATGTATAATGTGTGACCTTTATTATGAAACGAATGACACAATCTGTCTACAATGTGTAAAATGCTGTTATCAGCATTAGACTGTTTCCCAGAATAGATTTCACAGTTCAGGTCATACCCACTTTCACTTTCACATGGCATAAATTAAGCTTATTTTTCATATACACTCTAAAACTCAGTCTACCATGAAAAGGGCATATTTCTTCATCTATAGTAATATTTTCGCCTGGCTTGTACGCCTTTCCACTTTGGGGCAAGCATCTGTCGAATATAGGTCTTACCTTACGAATAGGATCGTGACCTACCTGGTTTTTAGGAATATATGTTGCATTATCTACGAGATGTAACATTCGTAGAATTGACAAAAATCTATCTCTCGGCAGACACTTTGCCGCAAATGAGGACTGCAACACGGGATTTGTTGACCAGTAGTCAGACAGTTTTGGTTTCTTGACTAGGCACATATGCAAAATAATACCAAAAAATTTATACAGTTCACTGAGTTTCACTGTTGTCCACTTACGCCACACTGACTGAGGCTTCAGTTTTCCTGTAGCACTTAGTGTCTCTATTGTCGTTCTAGCGTAGCGGTTTGTCTCTCGTTTGATCAGTCTCACCAGTTCTTCATCGAAAAAGTACGTGAAACAATCAAACACTGAAGAATGTTCGTCAATCCCATCTTGAATTCCACAGGATTCAGAAAAAACAGGAAGCTGGGGAGTGATTGTATCATCTGTCCACAGGCCAGAAGAATATGGCAAATTGCAGTGACCAGTTGTGTTTGTTGTGACAACGATGTCAACAGCCTCATCTTCAGGTCTTCCTGATGGTTCACCGTCCGAGGGATTGTTTTCATGTATAAGAAAATTCGTAAAAATTATCTTTTTTCTGACCAGGAATCAAACCACAGAATAACGGAAAATTCGGACAAAAAATAGCTTACCATCACTCGTGTCAAAATCTGCAATTTCTTCATCTAATTCTGAACCAGTATTGTTCAATACAAACTCTATTTCTTCATCTCGCAAGGCCACGACGAAAATAAAGTGCAAAGCTATCAGCCGACAACAATCTAAAGTTTCGAACTGCCACGCGCCTGTCGTAAGTCGAGCGTGAGCACAGCAAAGCAGATGACTCAAAATATACTCCTGTACCTCATCCAACAGTGACATATGCTACCATCTATAATTTTTTCTTGTCGCTAGGATAACTAGAGAGTACTTTTAAACCTACAGAATACGAGTCATGCGCCGGGAGTCGTTAACGTCACCGATAATCGGCCGACGTAGGAGCTACGTCGATCGTCTTTTAGGGGTACTGTCGGATCGACGTAAGAGCTACGTCGCTCGTCTCGAAAGTGTTAAAGAACACTTTTGGGGACTTCACTCTGATAGTGATGAAGTGGTGCAAGCAGAGTTGAAACTGTGGTTCCGTCCAGAAAGCCAAACACTTTACAGTGACAGTGTCACCACTGGTCTCTAGTCGGGAGAAATGTGGTTGTCACCAGGGTGACTGTGTTGAGAAATAAATATGTAGGCATGAAGAATAAAGAAATAGAATGTTAATAAAGTTTGTTTTATTTGGAAAGCTTTAAGAGTTTTCACATAAAAAATTTGGAGACATTGATTTTCAGTATGCCCTTGTAGATTTTGAATTGTAATATGCCACATTGTTCCATTGTGCAGTGTTATGTGGCTTTATGCTTAATTATAGACTTACTATTTTATTAGTTGATTTGTTTTCACCACGTAATGCCTGCGGTTTACGTCCTTCTTCGTTGCTGAGCGATGTATCACTTTTCATTCTGACGCCGCAACTCTTCCTTTCCTATATCTTTACTACTTTTTATCTATATAAATGATGAACTATTGTTTTTTGCCATTTAACAACTTTTTAATAACTGTGGAAGTATTACAGGCATCGGGTCCCACCTAATGTGTCACCCGCCTATACGTTTACATGAACATCCTTAGCCTCGATCGATCTATTTACAAAGAGAAAGCAGAATATCTCTTCCTTTGACGTTCGTTGTCCAACAACGACCTAGGAAGCTTGACGCCCTCGCAGCCCGGGCTCTTCCGTGGCTCGCGGTATTTTGCAGCATTCGTTTTATTCCTTGCCCATTTCCCGCTACGTCGAACTTTCGTGGTGATCGTTGGGCAACGTCTTCCACGTTATCTGCAACATAAATAAACTTTATTCCCGCAGTATTTCTGATAACCCAAAAACAAACTTAAAGAACTAATAATAATAACTGTTCTTACAATTACTCGTATAAATCTTGGTCGATTTAATGAGGGGTGGGACAGGTCTAAGCCTTGTGACACCACAATTGATAACTGGAGACCCGGTACACTCTATTGAACTTCACCAAGGATACAGTTAGTTGCACGTAGCAATTTCCTGTGATAAAAGTGGTGAGCGTATTGAGAAAAAGGTTTTAGGTCAGAAACACATGAAGTAAGCTAGTCATGATGGTAATACAAAATCTTTTTTTAGCTGTGTATATCAAAAGGGGAAAAAAGTGAGAAAACTGTAACAACATTAAATTGAAACATTTTCCTGGTGTTCTGTACAACTGTATTTATTTACCATGATCCAGCTTTCTGCTTGTTAGGCTGTCATTAGGTGTCACCTGACGGGCTGAGAACCTGAAAGCCGGCAGGCGGCAAAAGAAATAATGTTGTAGTGGTCTTCAGTCCAGAGACTGGTTTGATGCAGCTCTCCATGTTACTCTATCCTGTGCAAGCTTTTTCATCTCCCAACCTACATCCTTCTGAATCAGTTTAGTGTATTCATCTCTTGGTCTCCCTCTACAATTTTTACCCTCCACGCTTCGCTCCAATACTAAATTAGTGATCCCTTGATGTCTCAGAATATGCCCTACCAAGCAATCCCTTCATTCTAGTCAAGTTGTGCCACAAACTCCTCTTCTCTCCAATTCTATTTAATACCTCCTCATTAGTTATGTGATACACCCATCTAATCTTCAGCATTCTTCTGTAGCACCACATTTTGAAAGCTTCTATTCTCTTCTTGTCTAAAACTATTTATCGTCCACATTTCACTTCCATACATGGCTACACTCCATACAAATACTTTCAGAAACGACTTCCTGACACTTTAATCTATACTCGATGTTAACAAATTTCTCTTCTTCAGAAACACTTTTCTTGCCATTGCCAGTCTACATTTTATATCCTCTCTACTTCGACCATCATCAGTTATTTTGCTCCCCAAATAGCAAAACTCATTTACTACTTTAAGTGTCTCATTTCCTAATCTAATTCCCTCAGCATCACCCAATTTAATTCAACTATATTCCATTATCCTCGTTTTGCTTTTGTTGATGTTCATCTTATATCCTCCTTTCAAGACACTGTCCATTCCGTTTAGCTGCTCTTCCGGGTCCTTTGCTGTCTCTGACAGAATTACAATTTCATCGGCAAACCTGAAAGTTTTTATTTCTTCTCCATGGATTTTAATTCCTACTCCGAATTTTTATTTTGTTACCTCCACTCTTGCTCAATATACAGATTGAATAACATCTGGGATAGGCTACAACCCTGTCTCACTCCCTTCCCAACCATTGCTTCCCTTTCATGTCCCTCGACTCTTATAACTGCCATCTGGTTTCTGTACAAATTGTAAATAGCCTTTCGTTCCCTGTATTGTACCCTTGCCACCTTCAGAATTTGAAAGAGAGTATTCCAGTCAACGTTGTCAAAAGCTCTCTCTAAGTTTACAAATACTAGAAATAAAGGTTTGGCTTTTCTTAATCTTTCTTCTAAGATAAGTAGCAGGGTCAGTATTGCCTCACATATTCCAAAATTTCCATGGAATCCAAACTGATCTTCCCTGAGGTCGGCTTCTACCAGTTTTCCCATTCGTCTGTAAAGAATTCGTGTTAGTATTTTGCAGTCGTGGCTTATTAAACTGATAGTTGGGTAATTTGCACATCTGTCAACACCTGCTTTCTTTGGGATTGGAATTATGATATTCTTTTTGAAGTCTGAGGGTATTTCGCCTGTCTCATACATCTTGCTCACTAGATGGTAGAGTTTTGTGAGAGCTGGCTCTCCCAAGGCTGTCAGTATTTCTAATGGAATGTTGTCTATTCCCAGGGCCTTGTTTCGACTTAAGTCTTTCAGTGCTGTGTCAAACTCTTCACGCAGTATCATATCTCCTATTTCATCTTCATCTACATTCTATAATATTGTCCTCAAGAACATCGCCCTTATATAGACCCTCTATATACTCCTTCCACCTTTCTGCTTTCCCTTCTTTGCTTAGTACTGAATTTCCATCTGAACTCTTGATATTCATGCAAGTGGTCCTCTTTTCTCCAAAGGTCTCTTTAATTTTCCTGTAGGCAGTATCTACCTTACCCCTAGTGATATGTGCCTCTACATCCTTACATTTGTCCTCTAGCCATCCCTGCTTGGCCATTTTGCACTTCCTGTCGATCTGATTTTTGAGACGTTTGTATTTCTTTTTGCCTGCTTCATTTACTGCATTTTTATATTTTCTCCTTTCATCAGTTAAATTCAATATCTCTCCTGTTACCCAAGGATTTCCATTAGCCCTCGTCTTTTTACCTACTTGATCCTCTGCTACGTTCAATATTTCATCTCTCAAAGCTACCCATTTTTCTTCTACTGAAAGAAGTAATACTTTGCAGAAATCAGCAAAGTGTTTCCTGTGTAATATTAATGTCATGTTGTGTGTTGCATGGTTGGAAAATTCAGTTAAAACTGTAATATTACCGGGAGAGAGACTGACTGGCCATTACCTACCCTCAAGGGACAAAATAAAAAAAAAAAAACTGTCAATCGAGTCATTTCAAAGAAGAAAAATAAATTCTAATTTAAATGTCTGTTGATAATACAAGGGCCATTCAGAAACTTAGGAACAATTGGTCGCAGATGGAAACCCCAGTGAAAATCTGTGGAAGCTTTTCACAGATGTGCTTGGCAGTGTCTCTAGTACGCCCGGAGGTAGCGTCGTGTTGCTCTTCTCAGTTCTGCGCGCACAGTGAGCGCATAAAGATGCCTAGAAAATAGTGTGTGTCACCAAGTATGGGTCCCGCCATGAGATTTCACCTGATTTCATTCAACCCCACATAATGTAAATGTCATGCAGTTCGTAGCTGCACATTTAATGGGCGATGAGGACGCTTCCAGAGCATTTTCAACAGGACGTGTTTGATCACCCACTGTGCAGCCTGGACTTGGCTTTCTCTTGTTTTCATCTCTGCTCAGACAAATTATTTGCTATGAGGACAACATTTTTGCACAGAAAACGAGTTACAGACTGGCATACAAAATTGTCAGAAAGCACTGGAGGCTGCTTTCTATGACAAGGGTATTGGAAAATTGGTACAACACTGCAGCAGATGTATAAGTCAGAGCGGTGACTATGTAGAGAAGCAGCTGGAAGATGTAGCTAACTGTGACAAATAAAATATTTTTTATTTTCACTTTGGTTTCCATTTTCTGACCGATTATTCCTTACTTTCTGAATACCCCTTGTATTACAAATTTTGCCTCCTGAAGGTCGGAGGTAGACAAGACATTCTGTCTCCTTTATTTATTATTATTGTCATTATTACTAATACCACTACTACTACAATATGTATATACTGGTACACATATTGTGCACACTTGTTTTCTTTGTTTCTAAGATTGATTTAATTGTTTTAAAATTTTCACTTAATTGTCAGCATGTTTACTTTATTTGCACCATACAGAGTGTTAAACAAAGGAGGGCCTCTGATTGCTATCCACCAGGGACGGTACTACAAACGCAGTGACGGCTTAGCCCTGGGCCCTGGGCCTTTCGTGAAGGGCTTGGAGTACGCGACGAACGTCAAACCCGAAGTAGTCGGAAAGCCGACCGAGCTGTTCTTCCGAACGGCACTGGGAGGAGTTCCTGCTGATGAAGCGGTCATGATCGGTGATGTGAGTAACTGTTTGTCTGTGTGCTTAGTGGACATGTGTTACGGTAGAGAGTGTGAATTTGCCCAGAAAATCCGTGAAAATGGTGAATTGCCTCTGTCAAGTAACTCGTATTAAGTTGCTCCTAGCATTTCCAGATACTTCCTTCATGTTGTGTCTTGTGCTTTACTGTACAGTCAAGTCTCATCACATTTGATGCACTACTCTTTTTTTTACTGTGAGTAACCAATCTCTGTCCAGTTATATAGAAAAGATTAGGTTTTAACATCCCATTAACAGTGATATAGATCTCGATTTTACGTGGTTAATTTGAAATTAATTTAACATAAATGATTGGATGATTCCTTTGAAAAGGAGACAGCTGATTTCTTTATACTTACTGCATTTTTTGTGGAAAATTACAGCTTTTTAAATGTTTATGCGACAGGCCTCATTCTGTGTCTGAATATTTGGTCCTTGTCATTAAACAAATATGATAATCAAAATACTCTCCTAGCTTTCCCATGTGGGCTATACTTAATTATATCAACTTAAAATAGCATAATGTACTCTCGGATGCCAGTGGCACAGTGATATTTTCATGAATCATTTCAGTATGTCCCATACATCTAGTCAAGAAGGAGAAATTTTTAAGCATTTCGAACAAGCCAAGGTATACTTCAACAAAATCTCTGTATTGTGTAACTGTAATCTGTGCACTATATTAACAATAAAATCTCTCTTTTACTGCTTAGTACATACTGGAGAATTGTAAGGCAACCGTCATTGGGTTCGGCATGTGCTGCATGCAAGAAGTGGTTACTTAAGTAACAGAGGACATGGGGCTTTACAGGTTGCAACCCCTCCATAGGGTCAGTGTTGAATTATCAGCCATAATCAAGAGGGATCAGCCATCTTGGAAAGAAAATGTAATTCCATCTTGGGTTCAGGAGCGTGGAACAGCGGCTGGTCTATGAAATGTAATAATACTGTACCCACAGCCGTTATTTTGATATGTTTTATTAGGCAACTGGTTTCGATGTTCCAATCGCGTTATCTACAGGACTTTTGGCATGAATAACACCAAGTACTGTTCGTACGTATATAAGACGAGGCATCAGTGATCACCTCTGATTCTTTAGACATCTGAACTTCAAGAGCATGTGTGCTCTTCACACGTGTGATATGTCAACTGCCATCACATGCGTGAAGAGCACACATGCTCTTGCAGTTCAGATATGTGCTGAACCAGATACAAATATTGGTACCTTGTCTTGTATGTGTATGAGTGGTACTTGCTGTCATTTTAACCTTAGGATGTCTATACATGAACACAATACAACTACTGTATAATCAATTGATATACATTACAGTAGGCTAGCTATGGTTCACAAAAGCCACAAATATCTAGGTCCCAGATTTTTCAACAGACTCCAAAAGCTTCCCATTCTCTTCCCTATAGTACATTTCAGGCTGTTGTAGCAGTTATTTAAGAAGGAAGCATACTACTCCATAAAAGAGTGTGAGGAATCAGCTTTAAGTGACACAAAGTTCTAACTACTGTCATACTAAGCTGTAATAAATCACTGGTTGAAAGGTTCCTATATATATAATTTTCACAGTATATGTAACAATGCATCACTGATGTAAATGTCATGAAATTTTTATGTTCTTTGTGTCTCTTAGCTTTATATGTAAATAATTACACCAGTAGCATGTAAAATGTTCAAAGGTGAATAAATTCTAAATTCATGCAACGGGCCTGAAGGTGACATGATTGAATGTTGTAACTGGTTGCCTAATAAAACAACATCAAAATATCGGCTGTTAGTAAAGGATTATATGTTTCATCTTGGAAGGAGGTTCCAAGACAAGCGTGAACAGAAACGTAAAGCGAGAGCAACGGAGTGTAATCAAATTAAGGACGCGATGCTGAGGGAATTAGATTAGTAAGTGACAAACTAAAAACGGTACATGATTTTTGCTGTTAAGACAGAAATAACCAACAGCAGAAGTAAAGAGTATAAAATGCAGACTGTGAACAGAAAAAAAAGTATTCCTGAGGAAAGAAATATTTCAACATACTATACAAATTTAAGTATCATATTAACTCGAATTTAAGCCACACTTTTTTCCAGTTTTTGTAATAAAAAAAAAAAATGCCTGTAGCTTAGAATCAAGTGCAAAGTAAGCGGAAGTTCTGAAAAATGTTGGTAGGTGCCGCTACAACTAACTTCTGCCATTGAATATATGTAGCACTACAAAGGCGTGCTTTGCAGGCACATAGATAAATACTGGGGCCAAAACCTCTGCGTCAGTAAATAAATTAAAAGAAAAGGTAGAAGAATGTAAACGTTATGCCATGTATTCTTTCGTGTTTGCTGCTATCTCATTTAAATTCTGTCTGCCTAATAAACTACGAAACTAGTGTGAGACAACAGCAAATGTGGAAGAATATACATATCATATCATGTTTATATTCATATTATTCTTACGCTGAATAGTGATACAGTCAGAAATGAAGCACGACAACTGACTAAATTTTAAATCTAAGATGACTCTAATTTCTGAGCAGAATATAATGTACTAAAGAGGCGTCTGCAAAGATATTCAAACAGAGAAAAAATTTTGCTAAACTCTCGTTCAGAACATCTTCTATCATACGCAGTCTATTATTTGGTTCTTGTTGATCGTTTATCAAAGAAAGCAGCAGTGTAAGTAACAACAAATAGCAGTCTCTTGCCATTGTTTCGCTAATGAGACGATTCCTCCTTTTTTATTTTATTTTATTTTATTTTTTATTTTTATTTTTTTTTTTATTTTTTTTTAAAGCGGCGGTAGCGCGCACAAAAGCAAGCCATGCCACGAGCGGCAACAGGCCGTAAACACTGATTATCACAACAAACAATGCATGACACAGTACAGTAATGCATTTTCAGCTTAGAGTTACGTAAACACCTATAACAAAGAGAACGACACTTATCAGATCAAAGAAAAATAAGTAATCAATTCAAACCAGACGAAGCACGTGAAAAAGGAAGGGTACCCATATAAATACGGACGCATAGCAATGGCTACCTGGTAAAGCTTAACTGTTAAGCTCACGACTCGAACCAAACTACTGTAGCTGTATCTTCATTCATTTGACCTAAATTGCGTCTCATGTTATAATGAACCAACTTTGTTTCGATTTTGCGGTGCGGTCTAAAACTTTTCTCTCCCCTTGCATTTCAAGTCTCAAATTTCAGGTGTGGCTTATATTGGGGAAATTTTTTTTTTCTTCATTTCGAGTCTCATTTTTCAGGTATGGCTTAGATTAGAGTGCGGCTTAGATTTGAGTAAATACGGTATTTTATGAGTGTGTTTATCTGGAACATAGCCTTGTACAAATGTGAAACATACATGATAAAGAGTTCAGGCAAGAAGAAAATAGCTTTTGAAATTTAATGTTATTGAAGATTTGATTGGGTAGTTTGGTTAAGTAAGGAAGAGGTACTGATCAAATTAGTGAGAAAAGAAATTTAATTAGAACTTGACTAAAAAAAGGATCAGTTGATATTACACATCCTGAGACATGAAGGAATTGTCAGTTGGGTAATAGAGAGAAGTGGATCAGGAGAGTAAAATTGTAGAGGGAAGCCAATAAGCGATGATTACTGCAAGCAGGTTGAAATGGATGGTGGATGTAATGCTTAGAGAGATGGAGAGGTGTGTGCAGGACAGACTAAGATGGAGAGCTGCAGCAAACTACTCTTCAAACTGAAGGACACAATTATAACAACAACCACCACCAATTAATGCCTTAACTTCACAGTAAGATTTGCTTTACACCATCCATTTAAAAGGGATGCTTATACTTTAAGTGAAACATTGACTGGATGTGTGCAGTCTTCCTCAAAAATTACTGCACATAAGATACAGTTAAATCCTAATAAGGCAGCTGACTTAATTTCCATGTAACAGGTTGGTCAACAGCTTTCAGTTAATCCCTTCCTGTTGCTTTTGTCTTTCTTTTCCTCTATTTTTTTTTTTTTTTCAAAGTTAGTAAAGGATTTTTCCCCATTAAACATTGCTAAAATAGTCAAAACTCCAATTCAAGAACAACAATTTTACTGCAGTAAAGAATACAATTGTATGACACTAGCTCATCAAGTTCCTTTGATTTCATCTTGACACACACTCCTTTACATTATAATTTTCATTAACAGTTGGCTGGTTTGCATTTGCTGTGTGGCAGCTGCTGCTGCCCTTCTGAACACACTGAGGTGACAACGTGTGCCTGTTGCATTGCAAAACTTGGGATGTTACACAGCATACTTGGCAGACCCAAGTCACTTGTTGCTTTTCATCACAGTCCAGCATCTCCTGCAAAAGAATAAATACAATTCGCACAAGTATCTTCCCACTTACGTGTAACTTAATATGAGAAGCATACTCCATAATTATTTCTTTATCACTGTAGAGTAGTAAGCCATAATCAGCTATACTTAATTGTAGGACTGTTACCACTTGCGTATAGCTAATTTTTATGACATTACACAGTGTTTTTGTATTTGATTACTTGTTTGAACTGTAAACATAATGAAAATGTGTGTGTGTGTGTGTGTGTGTGTGTGTTTTACATGTAATTCCCTGTTGTTGAATGAATTGTTGTCATATTAACTGAGATAAGGAAGGGAAATGCATTCTGTTCACAATAGATCAAGCAGTGATGTTGCCTCGCTACCACTCAAATTCTGTTAGTAAAAGGGTGCACAAATTTTAAGACTAAAAGGCTTTTGTACTCAAACAAATGTCACATATAATTACAAACTAGAAAGTTAATCCAACAGCAATAGAGAGTTCTTTGAACCTCATTAGTGAACAAGAGTTGCAGGATATTTATAGTGTTAAATGATGACTAACTGAAAACCTCAGCTGCCGACAGGTGTTGTTGATGTACCTCGATCAGTAACTGTTCTTTCGAGAACAAGTTACTGTCTTCGTATATATATAGTTAAAGGCTACCCAGCCATTGACCTTCGTCTGTGCGAATACGCACAGGTCGCCCAAACTCTTACGGGAATCGCCAAAGCGTGTGCGAGTAATGAGTGGGTGGACAAATGTCTATAAGGTACAATACATATGTAGAATTGTGGACAGTTGGGAATGTGAGTCTCACGGGAAGCGTGCAAGGGATAAGTCCCTGCAGTCGCACTATTCATCTGTGTCCTCGGTGGCTCAGATGGATAGAGCGTCTGCCATGTAAGCGGGAGATCCCGGGTTCGAGTTTCGGTCGGGGCACACATTTTCAGCTGTCCACATCGAGGTATATCAAAAACACCTGTCGGCAGCTGAGGTTTTCAGTTAGTCATCATTTAATCCAGGGAAAAGCTGCACGGTCATCATCAGTAACTGTTCTTTCGAGAACAAGTTACTGTCTTCGTATATATATTTATAGTGTTGATAACATAGATGACAAATATAATCTTTCCTTAACACATTTCTAATGTTCTTTGAGAGTTGCTTACCATTAGAAAGTTCTTAACGGGGTATTAGCAGTAAAAGGCAGCCCAAATGGCTGACTAGTGGGATAAGGATATCAGGTAGAACAAGTGGGAATTATATCAAAATGTGAGAAGTAGTTACAATCAAGCTACAGTAGCCCATTACAAACAGTACTATAAGGTGCTTAAAATATGACTAAGAAGGCATGTAATATGCAATTAGAATAGCTAATTCACAGGATAAAATTAAAACCATATGGTTAGTTGTGAAGGAAGTGTCTGGTCAGCAGCCGAAGGTCGACGATATAAAGTCAGTTCGTAGTAAAAATATTTCTGTTACTGATAAGTCAGATATATGTACAGTATTTAACAATCATTTTCTGAGCATTGCTGATGAATTAAATAAAAATTTTGTTTCTATAGGGAATCAAATAACTCTCTTGGAAAATGCCTTTCCAAGACTGATGTCTGAAATACTCCTCTGTGATACAGACAAGAGGGAGATTGAGTCAATAATTAAATCACTAAAGACTCGTGGATATGATGGAGTGCCTAGCAGAATGCAGAATATTAAAGGACTGCACTGCACATGTTAGCCCTGTATTTAGCCATATTTATAATTTTTCCCTTAGGAATGGTCAGTTTTCTGAACGATTAAAGTACTGAGTAGTAAATCCGCTTTATAAAAAGGGAGAAAGGGATAATGTAGACAATTTTAGACCTATTTCTATGCCAATATGTTTGCTAAAGTTATTGAAAAGGCTATGAGTGTAAAGATAATTGATCATTTTATATCACATAATTTTCTATCAAACGCACAGATTGGCTTTAAAAGTTGTTTAACAGCTGAAAATGCTGTATTCTCTATTCTCTGTGAGGTAGTGGATGGGTTAAACAAAAGGCTGCGAACACTAGGCATATTTTTTGATTTAACTAAAGCGTTTGATTGTGTTGACCACAAAACATTACTCCAGAAGTTGGACCATTACGGAATACGCGGAGTAGCTCACAATTGGTCCACCTTTTTACTTTAGCAACAGGCAGCAAAAGTGTTGAGAAGGCCTGTGATGTGGGGTCAAATAGTGGGTGCCCCAAGGATCAGTGTTGGGGCTATAAAAATATAAATGATATGCCCTCTAGTATTATAGGTAACTCTAAAATAATTCTGTTTGCTGATGACACTAGCTTGGTAGTAAAGGATGTTGTGTGCAACATTGGCTTGGTTTCAAATAGTGCAGTTCATGACATAAGTTCATGGCTTGCAGAAAATAAACTAACACTAACTCACAGTAAGACTCAGTTTTTACAGTTTCTGACACACAATTCAACAAAACTTGACATTTTAATTTCATAGAATGGGAATATGATTAGTGAAACTGAACAGTTCACATTTCTAGGTGTTCAGATAGATGGTAAACTGTCGTGGAAAGCCCACGTTCAGGATCTTGTTCAAAGACTTAATGCTGCCATTTCCACTATTTGAAGTAAGTGATATTTGCTTATTTTCATTTGCTGGGTATTTTGACATTGGATCAAACTTCCTTAACTCTTGTACAGGAAGGTGCGTAGTATACTGCTGCATCCATTTTCAATAAGCTACCACCAGAATTAAAAAATCTTAGCAGTAATCAACATGCTTTCACATTGAAACTGAAGGGTTTCCTCACGGGTCGCTCCTGTTCTGTCGATGAGTTCTTTGAAAAATTAAGCTGATTCTTATTGTATTGCTATTGTGTTTACTTGAACTTATGGCTTGACTTTTTCTGGGTTCATAACATTTTATTTTTATCTGTTATTACTTGTATGTTGTAATTTCATGTATTGACATGCTCCATGACCTTGGAGATTTTCTCCTCAGTTTGGTCCTACGGAACTTGATGTGTAAATTAAATAAAATAAATCTTTAGGGTCTTGCGCCTCAGGTGGTAAAAAAAGAATCTTTATGGAGTCACTCTGTGCATGTGTGTGTTGTGACCACTTTTGAGGAACTGGTAGACGTATCTAATTGCAGTTTATGTTAAATACTGAGCTCTGTAGTCCCTTAGCCAATACAGTGAAAAGATATGGGCATTTATGTCACACATTTTGATACTCACATACTTAATCATCACAATCTATAGATGATTTACCCATAAACATAAGTGTGCAGGAACCCTTGGAGCACAATTCCTACTTGCATGTGTCCACTTTTTCTTGCACTGTGCCTTAGTGTATATTTGTGTCAGCACAAACAGTGGACTAGTCTCTTTTAAGGTCTGTGATTTTCTGCTTCAAGTGACAAACATTTCTCTTTAGGAATGTGCTCAGTTATTCACTATTAACACTTACACTGTGGTGGATAGCTACGATAGTACAGTTCGATTCCTGTACAAGTTTTGAGATGTATCCTGGCTTATCATTTACCAGTTTTGGAATGCACATTTGATTGCACTGCCCCTAGTGGTCACACACCGTGCCTTACTATTTGGTCCGAACCCAACATACGGTATTTCAAAGTACACTTCAGGACTTCAGTGTCAACACCCTCGGGTCGATGCGCACACTTTGTAGTTTGCAGCAAACGTAACAGATGATACTCCACAGTACAGCCCAGATCTGCTATTTGGTGCACCACCTTGAAGCTTCAAATCTGCTTATTCTGTTCTTCATATCTTTGCAATATCACAGTGCCACGGTGCTCGTACCCCTCGGAGAATTCAGTCATTCCCTCATTTCGTTCCACAAATCCCATCGTACATAAGCCCCTTCAGACATGTGAGACAGTTCATATTATAGATCGTCAAGCAGAAGCATCCGCTGTAGCCAACTTCATTAAACTTCGCTGATGACAAATCGTAACTAGTGCCTAATCTGCTTACAGAGATATTTATAAGAATTACTTTTGATTTCTTTATCTATACTAATCAGCCACAATGTTATTACCACCTGCTTAATAGCATATCGGTCCCTTTTGGAATGCAATACAACAGCATTTCTCTGTGGTGTAGTTTCAGAAGCTCCTCGGTAGGTTTCCAGAGGTATTTGGCACCAGATGCCTATGTGTGTCACCAATTCCTGTAAACTACGGTCTGGTGGTTCATGTTGACAGAGCTGGTGCCCGATAGCATCACAGATGTGATCCATTGGTTCCAGATCGAGCAAATCTAGTAGCCGAGACTTCAATGTGAGATCCCTATGAGTCACCTCAAGTCAGTGTAGCACGATTCTTGCTTTGTGACACAGACAGTTATGCCACCACTGTTGGGAAGACATCAAGCACGAAGCGATACAGGCAGTCCACAATAATGTTCACATAGTCTGCAGTTGTCATGATGCCTTCGATTACTACCCCAAGTCCCACGGAAGCAGAGGGGACCCCATAACATTATACTGCCTCCACTTGCTCGTATCCACGGCGCAGTACGTTTCGAGTGTCCATTCGCCTGGATGGTGACGTACCTGGATACGGCCGTCGACCCAAAGTAACGAGAAACGTGGTTTGTCTGATGAGGGAATACATTTCCATCGATCCAGTGTCCGATCACAGTGATCCTGTTGCCACTGAAGTCGTGACTGACGATGTTGTCAGATCAGTGTGGGAACACGTAGAGATCGTCTGCTGCAGAACTCCCCTTCAACAGTGTGCAGTGAATGACTTGCTCTGGAACACTTATCCCTGCTCAACCATTGTCCTCTACCGTCAGATTACCACAGATCACTGCCTAACCTGCTTCACAGAGTGAGCAAACCTCCAGCCTCCACATTCTGTGATGAAACTTGGACATCCGATGTGTTGTTGCCTTTTTCGAAGTTTCACCCTCCTTCAATCACTTTCTGCAGTAGAATGCGAACAGCTGGCCAGTTGTTCCATTTTTTAGATGCTCCTCCCCAGGTTTCTGGCCTTTTTGATCTGCACTTTGTGAAAGTGGGTTATGTCGGTGGCTTTCCCCGTTTGCGGCCTGTGTCGTTGCTAGAATTATACTCCATTCGTCACTGCTTCACTTGTATCCTTTCCTTACCGTGTCACATTCCCGCAGCACTGCCAGGCACTGTTCAGCCTCGTGATAGTGTTCATAATATTAGATTGGTCCGTAAGTTCATAGCGTTTTTGTTTTACATGTAGGTATTCCTGTTCCTATGGGTTTATTTATTGATTGTCATTTTTTATTTGTAGTTCACCGTTGCTATTCGAGTTTACATATTGTCATTTCATCATTTGGAGATAATGCGTGGAGCTGTGGATGCTAGAAAATGGAGTGCCATTTGGAGAAATCAGAGCATTTCCAGCATATTCTTCTGTTTGAGTTCAGTAGAGGGGTGACAGCAGTGGAGGCAACCAGAAACATTTGCATCACGTATGGGGATAATGCCGTTGGGTAGAGCACAGCAAGAAAATGTTTTAAGGAGGATTGTTTTTACATTAGTGACTATCCACTTTCAGGGAGGACATCGGGGTTCACTGAAGATCGACTAAACATTAATCCACAATGATCCACATCAGAACCGTGTGACATTTGCACGCAATGGGGAAGGTTCAGAACTTGGGTATATGGTTAGTGCATGCTCTAAACCAAAATCACAGAAATCAATGGGTGGCCATATGTGCATATCTGCTTAGTCATTATCAATTGTCTCGTGAACAAAACCAGACCATTCTTATCCATTACTGGTGACAAGAAATTGTGTCTTTCTGCTAATATAAGGAAAAGAAAGGAATAGTTGAGCCCAAGTGCAACAGCAACTCCCCATACAAAGCGCTGCCACAAAAGATAGTGTTATGCATTGGTGAAACAGCGGCACTGTGGTGTACTACAAATTGCTTCCCCGAGGTGTAACCCTCACTGCTCGCATTTATTGTCAACAACGGAGATGTCTCAGAGAGACAATCCGAGAACAACATCCAGGGAGACTACCTGAAGTGATGTTACTCCACGATAACACCCATCCACATTCTGCAAGTCTAACAAAAAGCATTGTACGGGAGTTGGGTTGGGAAGTCATTCCACACCTCCTTATTCAGCTGATCTTGTGCCTTTAGATTTTTATCTTTTTTGCTCTCAATCAAAGAACCTTGAAGGAACTTCCTTTCAGGATTCAAATGTGCTCCAAACAGAGTTCTTTGCCTCAAAACTACACGATTTCTACAGACGCAGAATCGAAAAGTTACCCTAGTGTTGGCAGACTGTTGTAAATAGTGAAGGAGAATATATTGTTGATGACTATAGTCTCTGTTGTGTTGGAAAATGGAAAAATGGTATGGACATGTGTAACAACCTAATATATTGGGAGAAAAACAGCTAGTTTGAAAAAAGCAATTTCTCCTGCTCTTATCAACTCAATCATTGTCTCTGTACCTTTATACAGAACACTGTCAGCTACAGGCCGTACCTGAACTCCCCTAACTAAATTTTGAAGGTTACTCATGAATATTTTCTGATGTTTTGACATGAGCTACCGGCGGCTTTTTTACAGGATAATTGCATTTTGTTTGATTTCTTGTTGCAATTAGTCTTTGTAGATATATTGCATTGAAAATATGTGCACAGCAGTACAAATGTCAGTTGTATGCTATACAGTTTTCTTTGGAAACATATGTGTTTCATTCACTAACAGTATTTGGCATTGACAAGAATAGTGTCCTCTTAACGTTTTGCCATCGAGCTTACTTTTGGTACTATCTGGTTCTGCCTCAGATTTGTTTTTCTGGCAGTGTTAGTTGTATATTTACAGTGATACACAGTTGTACAAATAGATTTACTGATGAAGAGGCGATCAAAAAGTTTCCATTTGAGAACATTCGTGTAGTGTATATGCAACGTAGCACAAGTCTGATACGGTTATATAACTACCAACATGTAGGCAAGGGATTAGCATAGCATTCGTGTTTTTCCGACTGCATGCGGAAATGTGAACTATGGTAGAATTATTACCAAATGGGATCAGCGTGCTGTTATTCTTTATAGTGACTACTGAACAACAAACACCAGGAGACATTCATTGGAGAATGAAGAATGTGTATGAGGCAACGTGTCTGTAATGTTGTGGGCTAGGGGTGCTGCTGCTTCACGATAACACATGTCCTCACATTGCAAATGTCATAACACAGAAGTGACGGCAATTCAAGTGGGAGACGCTCTAGCACACACCCTATAGTCCTGATCACTACCCATGTGACTATCACACCTTTGATATCTTAAAAAAGGCCGTGATGGGTCAACGATCCCTCTCAGATGAGGTTATGCAGTGGGCAGTTATGGACTTCTTCACGTAACAGGACATGGTGTTTTACCAAATGGGTATCTTCATTGTGGTGCTTTGGTGGGATGATTGACTCACTGCTCATGGCAATCTTATCTGATAGTCATACCGATTCTGGACTGTATGGCCTCAGGACAGCAACTTTTTGCTTGCCCCTTATAGCTTGTGCACAGGTTCATCAAAGGCAATGGTAGTGTGGCACAATAAATAAACCAAAGAATTTATAAATACATTACCATCTGCAGGAGTTGACATGTCCCTTATATCAAAATACTCAGTAAATATCTCTGAAAAATATCTGAAATTTCATCGATGAAATTCTGGTGCACCCTTTATCCTGTCAAATTCAAGATCTGTTTAATGCAAACGCATCCCTGAGTCCAAATGTTCAGATAAATTGTAGAAGTAGTGGCCCTGAGGTATTGTTTTACTTTGTTTGTCAATATCTGTCACCTGTAATATGTTGTACATCTGTGTACCAGTATATAAAATTCCTGTCTCAACCTTAGAAAGGAACACACAGTCTGTACGGAAATTATATATACTTCTAGTTGTGGATTGCACAATTCATCGTAAATTCAGTCTTGGTATTAAACACAAATACCATTCTGCAAGATGTTTTGTTATCAGTTTTACACAATATCCTCACTACCAATGTAACAATATTATGAAAAGGAAAGTTGCTACTCAACATGTAGTGGAGATGCTGAGTTGCAGATAGGCACTACAAAAAGACTGTCACAAATAAAGCTTTTGGTCAGTAAGGCCTTTGTCAAAAATATACATCCCCCAGCCCCCCCCCCACACACACACACACAACTCTCAGACACATGGCTGCAGTCTCAGGCAACTGAAGCCACAATCAAGTTAGCTGCATTGCCCCAGAACATTATACCACATGACAGGAGTGGATGAGTATGCAAGGAATGCTCACAGTTCTGTCTGCAGATCAGTATATTGAGATAACTTTGTAAGTGTAAATTAAGCAGAACTTAGCTGTTTTTGGGTTAACTTATCGATGCACTGGTAGTACCTCAACATATTATGCTCCTGGATTCCCAGGAACTTCACATGTTGAGATTCATCCAGTGCATGTATCTACTGATCTTTCCTTCTGTAAACCACGGATGTATCAGAGGATGAATTAATGTCAGCCTCACGGATTTTACTAAAACATTGAAACACCTTCGACTGCAGCTGTGTGACCTAGCGATAAAGAGACTAGATCTGTTATGAATTACAGAGGTCTCTAGTTAAAATAGTTTTAATTTGTTACAGTCCTTCAATGCAGCATATACTTTACTAATAAGAAAAATATGTTGCTCTGTCTCCACAGGATGTCCGGGATGATATTGATGGTGCCCAGCAAGTTGGTATTCGTGGCTACCTCGTGCAGACAGGAAAATACCGCCCTGGAGATGAGACAACTATAAACCCACCACCACATTCTGTAGTGCCCAGTTTTGCAGAAGCTGTTGAGAAGATTCTGGCTGAAGCTGCTGCTTCTTAGCCACCTGAGAAATTGAAGACACGTCTCAAATGTGTAACCTATAATTGTGTCTCAGGTGCATCACTATTGAAGCAGTTCAGTGGATATGATGATACCATAAGTAGGGGGAGATTGGTGTTAAGTGTGACATACCAGTGATTTTTGCTACAAGAAATAAATGCAAATTAGTGGAAGCACATGTGCTCTATTTTACCTGACACTCAGTACTGAATGTCTGGATATTATTGTATATTCATCCTGTAGCTGAACTGTTACGTTGCTAATGAAAACATACTATTTTTTAAAAGAAATGTGTTGGTAAGAAATATGCACGTTATATTCTCTAAATATGTTATAGCCTGTTGCTGATAAGAAAACTTGGAACCTAACTTCCTTGTAAATTACTCCTAAATAATAATAAATACAAAGCTATGATGAAAGAGCTCCTGCTCACGAACTCCGTATGCCATTTTAAGCAACTTGCATGAAAAATTGTAGAATATACTACTATTGAAAACTTGTAGCAATGTGCAAGTTGGTATGGACAGTACATGATGCTCCAGTTTCAGGTAAGCCTGCTCTCTGTTGTTCTCTGCTTTAAATATTTCCACTTTCATTCATCATTTGAGGGGCAGTCATTTAGTATAGGAGTATGTACAATTCTGGAATTGATTCCTCTTCAGCCTAATGAGCTGTGTTTCTAAAGATTTCTTCTCTCCCCACTGAGACAGCAGTGGTTTTAACGTATGGCCTTACAAATCCTTGATTCATTCTGCAGAATTGGCAAAAAAGTAATCCATGAAAAACAGTGACTGCTAGAAGGGAGAGGCTGGTAGGATATATGTTAAGGCATAAGGGAATAACTAGAGAGATGCGTAGAAGGTAAAAGTTGTAGGTGGAGAGAAAGAGAGAGAGAGAGAGAGAGATATTGTAATGTATCTAACAAATAATTGAGGAAATGGGGTGTAAATACTGTAGAACAGAGCTAACAGTGCCATCTTAATAATAAAGAGGGACACACGAAGTTACACAGTGGTTTCTGATAGGATCAAAGTTTCTCACAACTCATTAGGAATCTTACTTCAAAAGTAAATCTACTCCACAACATAGTCAGAAATGAATGCAGATATGCTACAGTTTCAGTTTTGTATTCATCTACTGAACAGTGTAGCTGTGCAAGGGAAAACTATACACATGCAAATAAGATAGATGTACAGGGTGTCCCAAAAAGAATGACCCAATTTTAAATAGAATTATTTATTAAGAAGAAGGGCTTAACACCAACAAATTGCATACTAAATTACTCAGAAAAGACGGAAGTTTATAAAAATCCATCATAAATGTTCAATATGTCCTCCATTGGCTGCACGGACGACACCTAGCCGATAGCTGAATTCATCCCAAACTGAGCGTAAGGTGTCTTCTGTCACTGAAGCTACAGCATCTGATATTCTGGTTTTTAGTTGATCAATGTCACAAGGTAAGGGAGGAACGTAAACACATTGTTTAACATATCCCCACAGGAAGACATCACATGGTGTTAAGTCAGGGCACCTAGGAGGCCAAGAGTGTAAAGCCTGGTCTCACGGTCCTGTACGCCCTATCCAACGTTGAGGCACGTTGGCATTGAAGAAACTGTGCACGTTGGTGTGCCAATGCGGTGGTGCTCCATCTTGCCGATAAATGAAATTGTCAGAGTCAAGTTGTTGGAATAACCAGTTCCGTAGAATTGCAAGATATGATTGTCCTGTTACGGTTTCTTCCTCAAAAAAGTAGGGTCCATGAACCTTGCTTTGCAAAACAACACAAAAAACATTCACTTTTAGTGAATCACATTCAGGTTAAATTGTTTCATGAGGATTTTTGAGCCCCCATATACGCACATTGTGACGGTGAACCTTACCGCTAATATGGAAAATTGCCTCATCACTGAATTTCAATCATCTTCCATGTCTTCTAGAATAGCACTACTAAAGTGCACTCACTTGACGTTGTCAGTATCTTGAAGAGCTTGTACCAGCTGTAATCGGTATGGTTTGAGGGCTAGACGACGCCGTAACACACACCACACTGTCATGCACAGTAACGCAATTCTCGGCTAGCACAACACTTAGACCTGCAGGGGCTCCACTCAAATGCTCGTAGGATTTGTTCCACTGTTCAGGAATGCGTGGCCAGCCAGGACTTTTGCCTTTACAAAGGCACCCTGTTTCTTCAAGCTGTTTATACCACCATCGAATGTTCTTTGGTGATGGTGGTTTAGCATGAAATCGAATATGAAACGCCCGCTGAACTGCGATCACTGATTGAGTATGACTAAATTCAATAACGCAATATGCCTTCTGTTGTGCAGGTGCCGTATTGTGCTCGTAGTGACATCTAGCGGATTTTTTCTGAAACTCTAGACCGTGCCGATTACATCTAGCACTGTTTCAATTACCTAGTGACATTTGTCTCAATATTATTACGAGTTAAAATTGAGTCATTCTTTTTGGGACACCCTGTATATCTGAATGAGGACCATTACTAGTCTGCCAGATCGTCTCCCATTCAGTGACTGCCTGCTCTGTCCAATATTGCTCTTCCAGATCTCAGAATACAATGTGCCAAGGCATCAAGTATTAAGAATACAAGAGCCCTGTAAGGACTGAGTCCTAAAAGGCACTTTCTAGAATCCACCAGCTGTATGTCTGAAGTCATGCAAGCCACATTGGGTTGATCATTGGATTGCAGATGTTTTTATTGTTACTGACAAGTGGAGGAAATGCTGAGATCAACATCCACCTCCAGAATCCCCACCTAATCAAAAATTCCACAAAAAAGGCTGCAGGATTCGATCTCCCCAACACAAATATCCTAACCGTATCTGAACCGGTTGAGGGAGATGTGGGCATATCTCAGGGAAGTGCAGTTATTTTGAAAGTGCTAAGTGTTACTGTGGTTCAGAGGGATGCACATATTGTGGAGAACTGTTCATTTCATGCTTTTAAGAGAGGTCTGAAAGACTTGCACGAAGTGAAAGTAACATGAGACAAGAACATCATAGAAACTTATTCTGTATTAACAATGAATTACTGCTATACTGCCTGCTGCTATTCATGTTTATGCTGTCAGAATTTAGTAGAGTAAATTAGAAAGGGAGCTGCTATTTTGAAACAAAAATAGCTGCTTCCTCAGTTTTACTGTATAGTTGTTGTTTACCTGCTATTGGCATTCCCATGGAATTTTTCAAAGAAAATATTTTTTACATCTGTAAATACTGACTCCTATTGATAGTCTGTTACTGTCATATAGCTTTATAACAAACACAGCTAATTTTTGTTTAGCTAACAGGTCTTTTCAATCCCCGAATCTAGATACTTACATAATTTGTAGAAAGAGTGGCTAATGAGGAATGTTTGTAATTTTCTTTTGAATTGGCAAAGATTCCCAATTTCTTGCTTTATGTGAAACTTGTTGAACTCCTTATGAGAACAGTACATAAATGCATTATGAATTCTAGACAAGGAGTTAAAATGTACCTGAAAATTATGTTTGGGGCTTGTATTCTGACTGTGTATATCACAGATCAGTTGAAAATGATTTTTTTATCATCAGCAGCATTAATGAGTAAATTTATTGGGAAGTGAGTAGAATTCATTAAAAAAGCTTCTCACCAAGCGGTGGCAGGAGTAAACACATACGAGGGTGGTCCCATAAGTACCCGACCTGACTGAGGGTGGCAGGTTGAAAAATATATCTGGATTAAAAAGTATATGATCTATGAAGCATATGCTTCAAGTTTGAAGACACCACATTCCTTAGTATGTATTTGGCAGCCATCAACAGTGAACACTGTGAGTGAACTTGTGAAAATGGAGAAAATTGGTCATCGTTATGTGAAACAATATTTTCTTTTTTAAAGGCCTTGCACAACGAGTATTAAAGCTGGGCTAGATTCTACTTTGGAGAGCCTGCTCCTTTGTTAACAATAGTAAAATATTGGGTAGCTGAGTTGAAACGAGGCCGTATGTCTTGCCGAGACGAGCATCACAGTGGTCGACGAAATGAGGTGGTGACTCGAGAAATGGTGAAGAAAATCCATAAAGTGGTACTGAATGATCATCAACTGAAAGTGCACGAGCTAGCAGACATAGTAGGAATTTCTAAAAGTGTGGTACATTGCATATTATTTGAAAATTTGGACACGAGAAAACTGCATATAATGGTAAGACAGAGATTTAGGAACCAGGTTTTAAATTGTACGACATTTCCAGGGGCAGATGTGAACTCTGACCACAATCTATTGGTTATGACCTGTAGATTAAAACTGAAGAAACTGCAAAAGGGTGGGAATTTAAGGAGATGGGACCTGGATAAACTGAAAGAACCAGAGGTTGTACAGAGTTTCAGGGAGAGCATAAGGGAACAATTGACAGCAATGGGGGAAAGAAATACAGTAGAAGAAGAATGGGTAGCTCTGAGGGATGAAGTACTGAAGGCAGCAAAGGATCAAGTAGGTAAAAAGACGAGGGCTAGTAGAAATCCTTGGGTAACAGAAGAAATATTGAATTTAATTGATGAAAGGAGAAAATATAAAAATGCAGTAAATAAAGCAGGCAAAAAGGAATACAAACGTCTCAAAAATGAGATCGACAGGAAGTGCAAAATGGCTAAGCAGGGATGGCTAGAGGACAAATGTAAGGATGTAGAGGCTTATCTCACTAGGGGTAAGATAGATACTGCCTACAGGAAAATTAAAGAGACCTTTGGAGATAAGAGAACCACTTGTATGAACATCAAGAGCTCAGATGGAAACCTAGTTCTAAGCAAAGAAGGGAAAGCAGAAAGGTGGAAGGAGTATATAGAGGGTCTATACAAGGGCGATGTACTTGAGGACAATATTATTGAAATGGAAGAGGTGGTAGATGAAGATGAAATGGGAGATATGATACTGCGTGAAGAGTTTGACAGAGCACTGAAAGACCTGAGTCGCAACAAAGCTCCGGGAGTAGACAACATTCCATTAGAACTACTGACAGCCTTGGGAGAGCCAGTCCTGACAAAACTCTACCATCTGGTGAGCAAGATGTATGAAACAGGCGAAATACCCTCAGACTTCAAGAAGAATATAATAATTCCAGTCCCAAAGAAAGCAGGTGTTGACAGATGTGAGAATTACCGGACAATCAGTTTAATAAGCCACAGCTGCAAAATACTAACACGAATTCTTTATAGACGAATGGAAAAACTAGTAGAAGCCGACCTCGGGGAAGATCAGTTTGGATTCCGTAGAAATACTGGAACACGTGAGGCAATACTGACCTTACGACTTATCTTAGAAGCTAGATTAAGGAAAGGCAAACCTACGTTTCTAGCATTTGTAGACTTAGAGAAAGCTTTTGACAATGTTGACTGGAATACTCTCTTTCAAATTCTAAAGGTGGCAGGGGTAAAATACAGGGAGCGAAAGGCCATTTACAATTTGTACAGAAACCAGATGGTAGTTATAAGAGTCGAGGGACATGAAAGGGAAGCAGTGGTTGGGAAGGGAGTAAGACAGGGTTGTAGCCTCTCCCCGATGTTATTCAATCTGTATATTGAGCAAGCAGTAAAGGAAACAAAAGAAAAATTCGGAGTAGGTATTAAAGTCCATGGAGAAGAAATAAAAACATTGAGGTTCGCCGATGACATTGTAATTCTGTCAGAGACAGCAAAGGACTTGGAAGAGCAGTTGAACGGAATGGGTGGTATCTTGAAGGGAGGATATAGGATGAACATCAACAAAAGCAAAACGAGGATAATGGAATGTAGTCGAATTAAGTCGGCTGATGTTGAGGGTATTAGATTAGGAAATGAGACACTTAAAGTAGTAAAGGAGTTTTGCTATTTGGGGAGCAAAATAACTGATGATGGTCGAAGTAGAGAGGATATAAAATGTAGACTGGCAATGGCAAGGAAAGCGTTTCTGAAGAAGAGAAATTTGTTAACATCGAGTACAGATTTAAGTGTCAGGAAGTCTTTTCTGAAAGTATTTGTATGGAGTGTAGCCATGTATGGAAGTGAAACATGGACGATAAATAGTTTGGACAAAAAGAGAATAGAAGCTTTCGAAATGTGGTGCTACAGAAGAATGCTGAAGATTAGATGGGTAGATCACATAACTAATGAGGAGGTACTGAATAGGATTGGGGAGAAGAGGAGTTTGTGGCACAACTTGACCAGAAGAAGGGATCGGTTGGTAGGACATGTTCTGAGGCATCAAGGGATCACCAATTTAGTATTGGAGGGCAGCGTGGAGGGTAAAAATCGTAGGGGGAGACCAAGAAATGCATACACTAAGCAGATTCAGAAGATGTAGATTGCAGTAGGTACTGGGAGATGAAGAAGCTTGCACGGGATAGAGTAGCATGGAGAGCTGCATCAAACCAGTCTCAGGACTGAAGACCACAACAACAACAGGTTTGTTCTGCATTTGCTCAAACACGAGCAAAAGCA
Source organism: Schistocerca nitens (assembly GCF_023898315.1). NCBI lineage: Eukaryota > Metazoa > Arthropoda > Insecta > Orthoptera > Acrididae > Schistocerca > Schistocerca nitens. Next base: position 154,148,111 of record NC_064625.1, on the reverse strand, counting down.
GTGTCTTGAAAATGTTTCAGTTGAGTGTTTAGCGAAGTTTCACAGCAACAAAGCTGATTTTTTGTGCAGTTTCATAACCATGGATGAAACATGGGTCCACCACTTCACTACTGAGACAAATGAACAATAAAAACAATGGACGTAAATTGGAGGACAGACTCCAAAGAAGGCGAAGACCATTTCATCTGCGGACAAAGTCATGGCATCGGTTTTTTGGGATGTGCTTGGGGTAATTTTCATTGACTACCTTGAAAGAGCCGGCCACGGTGGTCTCGCGGTTCTAGGCGCGCAGTCCGGAACCGTGCGACTGCTACGGTCGCAGGTTCGAATCCTGCCTCGGGCATGGATGTGTGTGATGTCCTTAGGTTAGTTAGGTTTAAGTAGTTCTAAGTTCTAGAGGACTGATAACCACAGCAGTTGAGTCCCAAACTATCAACAGCGAGTATTATTTGAGCTTATTGCATGTTTGGGTGAAGAAATCAAGCAAAAACGGCTGCATTTAGCCAAGAAGAAAGTGTTGTTTCTTCAGGACAAATCACCAGCTCACAAAACCGTTATTTCAATGGCCAAAATTAATGAATTAAAGTTCAAATTGCTACCTCATGAACCCTATTTGCCAGATTTAGCCCCCTCGGATTATTTTCTGTTCCCAAACTTGAAAAAATGGCTCGGTGGTTGAAGATTTTCAACAAATGAATACATGATGTTGGCACTTACTGGCTATTTTGAGGAGTTAAGACAGTTTTCGTTATAAAAATGGTATCAAACTTATTGAACATCACTGGGAAAGGAGATTATTTTGAAAAATAAATACATTTTTTCTCAAAATATTTGTGTTTTCTTTGTTTGGTCGGGTACTAAACCAGGATATCTCGCACAGGCGGCAGTTTCAGGGGTGCCAAATTCGTATTTTTGAAGAAAAAAAGCTTGTTTCACAAAGTGCCTAACATCCAGTGCATGTTGGCCTGTCAGTTATTCATATGATTTTGAAACACATCCCAGTTGGCTTTTGTACATTTTTGAAAACATTCTAAGTTGATTTCTTAATCAATCTTAAGTTGATCTTTGAATGCATGCATAGTGTACGTGGTGTCTCTGCCAGAAGAATCCCTGTCGTATCTAGAGGTAAAAACTTTCCTGTAGACAAAAGGGGATGGAGCTGTATGAGCTGATCTGAATAAACCCGAATGGGTGAATGCCAATTGCTGTTTGTTTATGTGATTGATTGGATGAGCAAATGATCAGTGTTGTTATAATTATTAGCGAAATCCATAGATTCAGTCCACCAAAGTGGAAATAAAAGACTGACAGGATTACCTATTATCTTCTCAGTGTATCCAAGAAAATGAAATTTTGACATAAAATTTTTGCCACATTGCTATACTACCAGTTGTTAGTGGCCACTTTAAGTTCTATTCTTGGAAGAGCACAGAAAACACATTGTACCAACACCTAATAAAGCCTAACTGGAAAATAAATGCAAGATAGCTGAACCAGTGATTCTGGCAGGTTTAGTGAAGTCAATCGAAGATAAAGTTTTGTCAATGGCAGGAATAGTTACAGAATTAGTGACGACAAGATTGTTTGTTAAAATGAGGAAGGAAAATAAACTGGGATGTCACACAAATTATATGGTAGAATATGAAGATCACAAATTTATATAAAGATTTTGTACTACTATTTTTTGATCTCATGCTTGAGAAACAGGAGTGTATGAATGAAATGTGAAACTAGTTCCTATCGTAAAGCTTTTTGCTTGTAGTAAGCCTAATAACCATTTGATATTGATACTTTTGAATCATGTTCTGTTGTGTTATTTATGTAAATGAAGTACATCAAAACATTTGTGCCAAAACAATCTTGCTTATTTGGCACATGTTACAATTGCTGCAATATTACAAGATTACAATTATTGAATTATATGAAAAAATATATAAATTAGTTACAAACTGGGGCATGCACGCACTTTATCAACATGTAAATGTCAGTACAGATATTCGGATTTAGGTTATGATACATCTTATATGCCTGCCATCATTGGCGATGATGTGGCACAGACAAGAGTGAAATTCTGCATGATCCACTGACGAGTCAGAATATTGATGCTGTTGATGACCTCCGGAATGGCTGTTTTCAGCTCAGCAGTGGTTTTGGGGTTATTGCTGTGCCACCTTGTCTTTAATATAGCCCCACAAAAAGGAGTCACATTTGGTCATATCCGGAGAATATGATGGCCAATCGAGGCCCATGCCAGTGGGCTCTGGGTATCCTACAGCCAGAACACGGTCACAAAAGTGCTCCTGCAGGACATCGAAGCACTCTCCTGTTTCGATGGGATCAAGCTCCATCTTGCATGAATCACATCTTGTTGAAATCGGAGTCATTTTCGGTAATGGGGATAAAATCATCTTCCAAAACCTTCCTATACTGTTTGATAGTCACCATGCCTTCAAGGAATATTGCACAAATTATTCCATGACTGCACACCACATAGTCACCCTTTGAGCTGAAAAGACTACTCAGTCAGCCTATCAAATGTACCAATTTTGCTTATTGATGAACCCATCCAAAAGAAAATAGGCTTGGTCGCCAAACCAGACCATACAATTCCGATCATTCCTCACAGCCAACCATGCAGTTTGAATGTCCTAACACAAACCATTCAGAATTTACGATGATTTTATTTCATATACTTCAATAATCGTCACCCTGTAGAAAGGCCTGTTTTGTTTTATCTAGCAGACAGTGACAAAACAGATGTAATCAAATCAAGAAACCACATAGGTCTTGGGTGCTATTCATATCAACATCTTTTTCAGTATGTTAATATAATAGAGGGAAACATTCCACGTGGGAAAAATATATCTAAAAACAAAGATGATGTGACTTACCGAACGAAAGCGCTGGCATGTCGATAGACACACAAACACACACACAAAATTCAAGCTTTCACAACAAACTGTTGCCTCATCAGGAAAGAGGGGAAGGAGAGGGAAAGACGAAAGGATGTGGGTTTTAAGGGAGAGGGTAAGGAGTCATTCCAATCCCGGGAGCGGAAAGACTTACCTTAGGGGGAAAAAAAGGACAGGTATACACACACACACACACACACACACACACACACACACACACACACACACATGGTGTCTGTATATACACACACACACACACACACATGGTGTCTGTATATGTGTGGATGGATATATGTGTGTGTGTGTGAGTGTATACCTGTCCTTTTTTCCCCCTAAGGTAAGTCTTTCCGCTCCCGGGATTGGAATGACTCCTTGCCCTCTCCCTTAAAACCCACATCCTTTCGTCTTTCCCTCTCCTTCCCCTCTTTCCTGATGAGGCAACAGTTTGTTGCGAAAGCTTGAATTTTGTGTGTGTGTTTGTTTTTGTTTGTGTGTCTATCGACCTGCCAGCGCTTTCGTTCGGTAAGTCACATCATCTTTGTTTTTAGATATATCTTTTTCAGTATGTATTAGACATGATATTTCAATTTTTCATGTAGTGAAACATTTGACAAACTTTGATGAGGTAATAGATTCTTTCACAGAAAGGAAAGCACGCCTTGTTCAGCTGCAATATTTGAGAGAAAAAATGCTGGGACCTAAGGACTGAAGGAATGTGTACTGTCTTGCTTGCCTCTAGCCTTTAGTGGTTTTATGTTTCCTATATTTAATTTTATGTCACACGAAAGAGAAAGCTATTAGCTAATAGGCAATAAAGAGTGCAAATTTTCTGAAGAGTTCTTATTCTCCCAGTCACAAATCATTCTCCCGGTCACAAATAATCTCACCCAGTATGAAATGTGAGGTTTTTTTTAAAGGGAGTAGCATGTCAAACCAGCCGATTGGAAGCAAGAGAGGCACGACAGAACATTTTAATTTCCTCTGTCCTGAATATAGGTTTGAAGGCTTCTATTATAAAATATACACATTTGAATTCCACGGAGCGAAATACAGTGACGTGCGAAAGAAGAAACTTGTGTGAAGAGACGTAGCACTGCACTTGGGCACACTGAAGACTGAATAATATGTCTTACATTTCTGTGAACACACGTTTTGTATATCAAATTCTTCAGAAATATGTGCACTACAAAATGAAAATATCTTTGAAAAATCTTTTTTCCCCCCCTCAAAATTTTTGATGTCGTATCTCAAATGATCGGGGGGGGGGGGGGGGCTGCAGTTGGGGGGAGCGCCGCTATAAAGTTTTTGCCCCCAGTTGGAAATATCCTAGATCTGGGACTATATAAAAGATATGGAAACGCACAGGTGTTCGGAGCCTCCTGGCAGGAGGATTGAAGGGAAAGGAAGAGGAATGAAGGAAAGAGAATTATGAGGTTTATGAAATGGGGAGAGGTACGGAAAAACTGCCCAGAACCATGGGTCAAGAGATACTTATTAGATGGGATTAGAAGGAAAGACTGATTGTTGGCACCTGTTCCAGACTTTTGAAAACCTGGGAGCTGAAAGGTGAAAGATTGGGTAACCAGCAAAGTAGAGATTACTAAAAAAACATTGTGCAAGAGTCACTAAGAGCAGAGAGCAAAATGCATTGTGTGTGGTAGGTAGATGAGGTGAGAGGGAGGAGCAGGGGCAGTTGGGAAAATAAAAGATAGAGAGAAGTAAAAAGGAATAGTTACTGAAAAGAAATGCCGAGACCAATTAAATTAACATAAATTTAGTCCAAGTAGGTGGCGAGAATCAAGCACATGTTGTGTAATGCCAATTCCCAGCTGTAGGGTTGTGAGAAACAGGCAGGAGAGAGAAGCAAGATGGCATGTATGGTGAAACAGGTACTGAGGTTATGACTGTAATATTGTGGAGCTTGCTCCATGACAGCATATTGAGTGTTACAAATATACACCCTCTGACTATACCCATTCATCCTAACTGATAACTTTGTTGGCAGTCATACACCCCCCCTATCCCCGTGATCCAGCAACAGCAAAGTGTGAAAAGGGCAGGATGACAAAGCAGCAAAACGCTGTTATTTTTTGGATCAGTTTCAGGTTTTGTGAATGGTCCCTAGTGGCTCTGCCCTGTATACTGGAGGAAAAATTGCAGTTTCAGTACACTTCAAAGGGGTCACATCATTTTTAATTTGGTTGCAGCCCCTTAATGTCCCTAGAATAGGATTAAAATGCCCAGGAGTTGGGAGCAGTGTCAGATCTGGTCAAAACATCATCCTGTCGGTCATCGCACTCTGAACTGCCGTTTTTGTCTGCAACGTGTGTGGTAGTCGGTGCTCCACTGAAGGATTTGTTTTTATTGACACCCTTTATGCCATCCCTGAGGCCTTTTAATGTCAATTCTGTGTGACAGTGTGTCTAAAATATTTCCCTCGGCCACCCGTAAGAAAACTGTGTAACTTCAACGCTGGGTGTCGTGGTTCTGACCTCGATTGCAGAGGCGTCAAAAAAAGAGGTAAAATGTAGGTAAGTGCGTGTATGGTGACCTTCCGATCATCTGACACATCCCTCACAGTGGTATTGGGCATAATTTTGGTAAAATTTGGTGCCAATGTGACATTATTAATCCACCTTACAACTCACATGAGCTTCTGAGCTGTGGCCTCTTTTTTTTTTTTTTTTTGCCCCCCCCCCCCCCCCCCCCAATATGTCAACAACTCTGTGTTTGAAGCGTCGTCAAGTCCATGAGTGGGAGGGCAACATGTTTTTACACCAATACAGAGGAAGGCTGTAAGTGCCTCTGAGCCAAATACACTCCTGGAAATGGAAAAAAGAACACATTGACACCGGTGTGTCAGACCCTCCGGACACTGCGAGAGGGCTGTACAAGCAATGATCACACGCACGGCACAGCGGACACACCAGGAACCGCGGTGTTGGCCGTCGAATGGCGCTAGCTGCGCAGCATTTGTGCACCGCCGCCGTCAGTGTCAGCCAGTTTGCCGTGGCATACGGAGCTCCATCGCAGTCTTTAACACTGGTAGCATGCCGCGACAGCGTGGACGTGAACCGTATGTGCAGTTGACGGACTTTGAGCGAGGGCGTATAGTGGGCATGCGGGAGGCCGGGTGGACGTACCGCCGAATTGCTCAACACGTGGGGCGTGAGGTCTCCACAGTACATCGATGTTGTCGCCAGTGGTCGGCGGAAGGTGCACGTGCCCGTCGACCTGGGACCGGACCGCAGGGACGCACGGATGCACGCCAAGACCGTAGGATCCTACGCAGTGCCGTAGGGGGCCGCACCGCCACTTCCCAGCAAATTAGGGACACTGTTGCTCCTGGGGTATCGGCGAGGACCATTCGCAACCGTCTCCATGAAGCTGGGCTACGGTCCCGCACACCGTTAGGCCGTCTTCCGCTCACGCCCCAACATCGTGCAGCCCGCCTCCAGTGGTGTCGCGAATGGAGGGACGAATGGAGACATGTCGTCTTCAGCGATGAGAGTCGCTTCTGCCTTGGTGCCAATGATGGTCGTATGCGTGTTTGGCGCCGTGCAGGTGAGCGCCACAATCAGGACTGCATACGACCGAGGCACACAGGGCCAACACCCGGCATCATGGTGTGGGGAGCGATCTCCTACACTGGCCGTACACCACTGGTGATCGTCGAGGGGACACTGAATAGTGCACGGTACATCCAAACCGTCATCGAACCCATCGTTCTACCATTCCTAGACCGGCAAGGGAACTTGCTGTTCCAACAGGACAATGCACGTCCGCATGTATCCCGTGCCACCCAACGTGCTCTAGAAGGTGTAAGTCAACTACCCTGGCCAGCAAGATCTCCGGATCTGTCCCCCATTGAGCATGTTTGGGACTGGATGAAGCGTCGTCTCACGCGGTCTGCACGTCCAGTACGAACGCTGGTCCAACTGAAGCACCAGGTGGAAATGGCATGGCAAGCCGTTCCACAGGACTACATCCAGCATCTCTACGGTCGTCTCCATGGGAGAATAGCAGCCTGCATTGCTGCGAAAGGTGGATATACACTGTACTAGTGCAGACATTGTGCATGCTCTGTTGCCTGTGTCTATGTGCCTGTGGTTCTGTCAGTGTGGTCATGTGATGTATCTGACCCCAGGAATGTGTCAATAAAGTTTCCCCTTCCTGGGACAATGAATTCACGGTGTTCTTATTTCAATTTCCAGGAGTGTATAAAATTTATGCATCAGAATGAAGGACAGTTACGGGATTTCAATAAAATAATACTTTAATTTTGTTGCCCAGTGTATTGTACATAGTCTAGGAGCACTGCCTCTGAAGATAACGCCATAAAACAACAGGGAGTGGAAATATGCAAGGTAAGCCAACACACTTTTCTTCTAAGACAACACAATGAGGGATGTTTCTAAGGGTATAACTTGCTGTATTGAGCTTTTCAATTAGTTTATTCGTGTGATGACACCAGTTGGACGAACACCTTTCGTACGTGAGAAGCTTGGCTGCACCTTCATGGATTGACAGCATTAAGTGTTCCAGTATGTTTTCCCACAGGATAACAAAGAGAATATGTTTAAAGAATTTTGGTTTGGACAAAAATTAAAAATAATTAGTATAACGTGGCGATTAGATCCAGGGGGTTGTTTGGAATGGATGCCTAATCATCTGCTTGGAGTCTCACTGGAGAGAACCCCTCTCCTTCACCCTTTAACAAATGCTGCTACTTCTCCTCCTAAGAGCTTTTTACACACCCTCACAAATCATACTGGTCATATGATAACATAGGTTTTTTTTTTCCCCAGAGACATTCATTAATAAATTTCACGTTGTACTCTCGTCACATTCGATTTGAGGCACATAGAGCCATTAGGTCACAAAGGTCAGAAATGAGGTTTTGAGGAAAACAGATGTTCGGGAAAATCAAATATATATGCAAACCACCAGTCTCCTATGTTTGAATTGTTTTTTAATCAATACTCTACATGCTATGAAAAATAATTAACCCAATCTATGTTATGAAATACTAATTAATATTTAAGATTATATTTATTTTTAATGTTAATCCTCAAAATTTCCACATATCTAGTCCAATACTTCACGGTCCTCATTATCATTGTCATTCAGCTCATTGTAAGGCTTGAGGTTCAAATAAAACTACCGATACAATTCCTATTATGAAATATTAGTGCTTCATACATAATGTGGACACTAAATCATGTTGTCAAGTCTAGATAACAACTGAGCAGCACAGCACAACAAAATTATGCTTTTTGCTTCGGAGGAGGAGGATGAGGCGATTAGCGTTTAACATCCTTTCGACAACTAGGTCACTAGAGACAGGGCACAAGCTTGGATTAAGGAAGGATGGGGAAAACAATTGGCCATGCCTTTTGAAAGGAACCATCCTGGCATTTGCCTGAAGCAATTTAGGGACATCACAGAGAACCTAAATCAGGATGGCCACACATGGGTTTGAACCATTGTCGTTCCAAATGTGAGCCTAGTGTGCCTTTTTCATTTGACCTCTTATGGAAATGAATATCAGAGAATTTGTTGAGAGGATATGTTCATACAAACAGTGTGGGGCTACAGATACAGATAAAGCTGGTTCACTATAAGATCAGTAGATGTCAAGAGCATGCGTACAGGCTACAATCTCAGAGTCACTGAGGGTGTGCCTTAGGCCCTTATGGTTCTCCACACCTCATTTGTACACAGTCTTGAGCTTTCAACAACTTTCTCCACACTCGCCATCAGGAGATTTTGGTAGGCCACTAGGTACTTTACTTGGATGAAATCTCCTCATGACAGAGGAAGCTCAAAATTAAATACAAATCTGATGCAGCAAAAACTCTGCAAAGCATATTTTTGATTTACTGGTCTTCCCTAAGAGAAGAGAAAAAGTAATCTACCATATAATCATAAATTTTCTGAACAAAGCGAATTTAATTTTTGGAAACCAAAGAGGTGATCAATGGTAAGGAAAAATAGGAACATACCACTGGTATACATCTCAGTATTGAAAAACGTTTTTAACGCTATGAATATTGTCAGGTAAATTATGAAGTATAGAGATTAGAGGCACTCCATGGCTTGAGAAAGTCTTGGCTAATAAACAGCAAATAGTTTGTAGTTTTCAGAACAGGAAGTGGTGCTTGTAGGTTCAAAGCCTTTAATATTAGACATGATGTGCCTCCTAGTTAGTACTGGAGCCACTCCTGTTTCATATACATATAATAATACTACAGGCTGTTTCCTTAATTCTATATCTGGATAATACACTGTTCTTTGCAAATACAAAACTCATGATGAATTAGAGACCCACTGCAATGCTGTAGAAGTGAAATTGGGCAATAGTTTAAGGAAATTGGAAGCACCAGCAAAATGTCAGTCAAGGAATTTTTCATAAAATGGCAAAATGACATGTGGAAGCATACATTATCATCACCACCACATGTTCTACAAATCTGTCTTTGGGCAGACCACTGATGATGATGTATAAAAAAGGAATATGCTGTAAAATTTCTGGAATTATTCGTTCAAGATAACCTAAAATTAGACTTTAATGTCATGCCTTAGTAAAAGAGCTACCCAAGAGAATATTTGTGATGAACACGTTAGCTGAATACTGTAAAGACTCTGTTACACTAATAACTGCATATAATTTATTGTTGTCCTCAAACTTTAATTAACTTTTGAGTTTAAATATGCTATGAAAACACCCAAGGTAACCTAAATAGGCTATTAGTCCCAGCAAAAGAACTGTGAGAATTGTCTATGAGACTAGACCTACAGAGTTTATTTCTAAAAACTGATATTTCAGATGTGTGAGGGGCATTCAATAAGTAATGCAACACATTTTTTTTCTGAAAGCAGGGTGATTTTATTCAGGATTTCAATAGATTATATTATTCCCACTCTTTTGGCCAAAAAACCCTAGTTTTCAATATAACCTCTGTTCCTTGCGATTGTCTTATGCCACCTTGCTAGGAGGGTCTGTATGCCTGAATGGTGCCACTGTACTTGCTTGTTGTCAGAACCAACATCTTGCCCTATGCATAACATCCCCATCATCCATGTACCGTTCCCCCACAGTGCATCCTTCATTGGGACAAACAGACAGAAGCTGCAGTGCGCGAGATCCGGGTTGCGAGGTGGATGAGGAACAACCGTCCAGTGAAGTTTTGTGATCTCCTATCAGGTGCGCAGACTTGTGCAACAGCTTGCATTGTCACGGAGAAGAGAATCTGTTTGCACTTTTGTGGCAATGAACACACTGAAGTTGTTTCTTCAATTTCCTGAGAGGAGCACACTCACTTCAGAGTTGATCGTTCCACAGTGAGGGGGCGATGGGGGACATCGAACGGGATACCTCTTCAGACTGCCAGAAGACCTTTGCCACGATTTTACTAGCAGGCTGCAGCTTTGAACTTTACCTCTGGAGGAGAGGTGGTCTGGTGCCACTCCACGGATTGCCATTTTGTTTGTGGTTCGAAGTAATGAACTCACGTTTCAGTATCTGTGACGACGTTCGACAAATACATTAATGATCAGCTTCACAGCATTCTAGCAATTCTGCACAGATATTGCTACATAGCTCTTTATGGTCGTCTGTTAGGTGGCGAGGAATCCGGTGGGCCTACACTTCTGAGTAACCCAACTGGTAGACGAGTGTGTCAGAACTGCTGACAGGTGTCCAGTTCAGCAGTGAGGTGTCTGATTGATCACCTCGAATGAGACTGTCTGCACATTCCAACATCTCAGGAGCCACAGCTGTGTGCAGCCAGTCAGCACGTGGGAGATCGGACAGATTTGCGTGACCTCGTTGAAACGGAGACAGACACCTCGTCCGACGATTCACAGTGCTTTTGTTCACTGCCACATATCTGTAGACTTTCTGCAAGCACCTACGAATATCTGCGAAGCTCTGGTATTCCGCCAAAAGAAACTCGACGATGGCTCTCTGCTTGGAACGCACCTATGTTACAGACCTCATTTTGAAGGCTATGTATAGTGCTGCCACCTATTGGAAATTCGTGAGGCTGAAGCAGGAATATTCCCTGATGCCCCACAACAAATTCTACATTTTGGCCAAGAAATAAATGTGTTTCATTACTTATTGAACATCCCTTGTAATTAATGTGCCTTCATAGCTCAGTGTGTCTGGATGTTGTGCAGAAGACCTAGGTTCAGTTTCTCGTACTGGCAAGGATTTGTCGTTGGTGATCCTGATGATACCAACTAAAGAGCTACTCAGGTGAGGAGTAGTGGTTACAAGGTCTGGAAGGCAATAATGGCAGGTAGAGTAGAGAGCCTCAGTAAACATCTGAATTTTGCCATATGGCAGAGAATGACGTGGTAGCCATTTGGGATTGTGTGGCCCCTAGTCTTATTGTGGAGTCCGATTTTTTTTTTTAATTAATTAACACATATATAAATTAAGAGTAGTTTTGTTGGTCATAACATCACAGTCAGTCATAAACTCTAACCTACATTAACATAACAAAAGAGAAAAACTGTATGGTCATGTGCCAGCACTGTACAGAAAGAAATTCCTACGTACAGGAATCAAATGAGCAAATGCATTTCTCAGTGTTGTTTCGAGCCTTCTGACACTGAAGCTGAGAATTTACCTTAAAAGTGTAGTTACCAGTAATCTTTTTCACATCCTTGAAGTGTGCCATTATTTCATGCAGAATAAAATCCCATGCAATTAAAAAAAAATTGCCTCACTAAATGCTAAGTAAGATCCCTCACTCCCTCTACCATTCTCTTGCAACCTGCTAGATATAAAATAACGTGTTTCTCAATTACTAGCTCTTAATATTTAAAAAAATTTGATATACTTTCCAGGAAGAAATAAAATGTGGGAGAATATTTATATAAACTAAAAGTGATCATAACTTTATTACATACACAGGAAAAATGAATATGCAATGCAAAATTTATGATTTTTGGCATACACAGAACAATTTAATGTTGAATAAAGCACAATTATCATCATTATTATTAGTGAATTTTCCCAATAAATTAAAGATGTCAAGCAATTGACTCAGTCAATTTATCTTTAGGTTCTTCTTGTTGTTCTAGTAGGCTTTCATTCTTTCTGAGGAACCTTGTTTATGTTCTTCTGCCCATTTCAGTCTGTGCAGGTTTTGTTTTGATTGCTCTGGTGTAACTTCTTTTATTTGCCTACATTGTATCTGAAGGTATCACTTTCTAAATTTTCATTTGGTCTTATATTTGCATCTTTGAGGTCGTTTCAGATTTTGTTCATTCAAGATGTTGAGTTCTTAAGTTATGTCACATAGTCTGTTATCCCTTTTGTTAATTGCTTTGTTGGTAGTCTGTTGATATGACCAAAGAACTTCATTAGCCTTTTCTTAATGTCAGTTTCAATGTTTGAAAACTTTTCTGTTGTTTTGACTGAATCTAGCACATAACTGTCTTGGGAATGTCTTGCTCCTAAAATTTTCCTAATGACTTTCTCTCTCCATTTTTGATTTCTTCGTGTTTTCTTTTAAGTGTCAAGTGTCCTGCTTGTGTAGAGGACTGTTGATTTCATGACTGTGTTGTAGTGCTGAATTTTTGTCTGTCTTGACACGGATTTTTTTGTTTTAGAGTTTTTTTTTTTCTTTTTGGAGGTGATTTTGCTGTGAGATTTTTTAAGGCCTGTCAGTTTGGTGAATTCTTTGAGGTATTTAAAGTACGAGACCCTGTTTATTTTATTATCTTTTGTTTTGGGGCCTGTGATTTTGGCCTTTGAACATAAGAATTCAGTTTTCTCAGACGAGATTTGTATTTCATCTTTTTCTGCACATTCTGTAAGTGTCACAAGCCAGTCTCTTTGTCCTTTTTAAGTATCACCAGCTAATCTGCAATGCAAGATATGGTATGTGGAGGTGGCTTTTGGGAGAGGTCTGTAGGACTGGCTTCCGAAACCCCTGTTTCTTCAGTTGTTTCTCCCGTTCTGCCATAACCTTGTATAGGATGATATGTGCGCCTAGTGCATACAGATATCTGTCTGCCTGGATACCAGACTGACTGCCTGTTCATCCCAGCAGAGGGTTATGGGATCAGTTCCTGCTCTGCCGCATGATGCTTACATGTCAGCAGACGGTTGCATTCCACTGCGGCCGCTGCGACATTGTCCTCATAGCAGCCTAAAGGTGCTGGCTGTGAGTGTTGAACTGTATTGTCTATGGAGGATGTTCAGTAACTAATACAATACATTACTTTTCTGAAAGCAGGTTGGTTTTATTCAATATTCCAGTACACCATATTATTCCCCACCCTTTTGGTTACAAAACCGTATTTTTTTACATAATCTCTGTTTCCAGAATGAGATTTTTCACTCTGCAGTGGAGTTATGAAACTTCCTGGCAGATTAAAACTGTGTGTCCTACCGAGACTCAAACTCGGGGATGTTTCCAGACAGCCGAGGGGATGTTTCCAGAAGTTCGAGTCTCGGTCCGACACACAGTTTTAATCTGCCAGGAAGTTTCATAACAGCGCACACTCCACTGCAGAGTGAAAATCTAATTCTGGAAACATCCCCTCGGCTATGGCTAAGCCATGTCTCTGCAATATCCTTTTTTCCAGGAGTGCTAGTTCTGCAATGTTTGCAGAAGAGCTTTGAGATCCCCTGCTATACCCGCAGGACAGGATAGATAGTTTAATTTGTGGAAAGGGGCCAAAATGAGTGGCTGTGAGTTGCACTCAAACAAACTACTTTATTCATTTGAAAAACATTACAAGCGTAAAGAAAACATTAAAAACAGAGCAAGCCGAACATTAATTTTAGAACTTAATTCCCAGCTAAATGCGCCATTCAATCTCACGCCTCAAGGGCAAAACTACTTTAATTTAAAACAGGCTGAAGGCCAATCGCTTAAGACTCAAAAACAAAAATTTGAATTTTAAAAGGCAGAAGGCCTCATCTTAAAACATTTCTCTAAATTAGGCTGAAGGCCCAAACAATCTCATGTCTTAAGGACAAAACAACTTTAATTTAAAATCTGCTGGAAGCCATACATAAACAAACAACAAGTACAAATAAGGCAGCACATCAAACGGCGCTCAAAAGTTTCCAAGGGTTGGCCCGGAGTTCAAACACTAACGCTCGCTTAGGTGAGACAAGCAGTCAGCCTAACAATTCTCAATCTGAGCGCATCCCAACTGACAGACAGTCAAAGGACCAAGCGACAGGATAACTGCCGCTCCAGCCGACCAGCACACAACAGAAATTTCAATGAATCAGCGCAGAAAGTATCGGTGCCCACAACAAAAGTACACATTCGGCTGTCAAACTACACCCCGTGCTGGACAGCCACAACACAATGAGGAAAATACACTGCCTGAATTTACGTCAACGGCCACGGCAGGTAACCGGAATGTTAACGGCCACAAGGCAGAAGATTCTGCTGGTGCACTTCAATTAAAAAATAATCAAGTTAAGTTAAACTCTACAGGAGGGGGCTAGAATTCTGTCAACTTGGAAATACACGTTGCTGCTCACGGTAATGTCTCAACAGCCCACAACAAAATTAAATTAACACAATGTGAACAGTTTGGGCTGGCTGGTAGATTAAGTAAAGACTCAACTTTCGTGTCCGGGATCGGTGAGCCACGGACCTCGTAGCAATGGGAACAGCCCCTCGCACTCCGACCGCACGTGGACGCCGCCAGCGGCCCCGGCCAGACACGCGCCATGGAGACTTCCTCACTGCTCCACGCCAACCGACCAACTGCCCGCACACAGCACAGCTGGAAACTGTAAGCGTGAGGCCAAAGATGATACAAGGATGCGACTCACGGAAAGAGAGGATAACAGCATAATCGCGATTACCGAGGGAAACTAATCACAGAATAACAATGAAGATTTAATGCAAAGCATAACGTCAGCCAGCCACGGCTCAAGCTTCTGTGAAGTTTGGAAGGTAGGAGACGAGGTACTGGCAGAATTGAAGCTGTGAGGACGGGTCACGAGTCGTGCTCAGGTAGCTCAGTCGGTAGAGCACTTGCCCGCGAAAGGCAAAGGTCCCGAGTTCGAGTCTCAGTCCGGCACACAGTTTTAATCTGCCAGGAAGTTTCATAATCTCTGTTCAATGTGACGACCTTATGCCACCTTACTGGGAAGGCCCGCACGCTCGCACGGTATCGCTCTACTGGTCGACATCAGAACCGAAGTCTTCCTGCATCGATAATAACCTCCCCGTCATCCACCTACTGCTTCCTGCGGAATGCATCCTTCATTGGGCCAAACAGATGGAAGCAGGATGATGTGAGATCTGGGCTGTAGGGTTGATGAGGAAGACCAGTCCAACGGAGTTTTGTAAGCTCCTCTCAGATGGGCACACTTGCATGAAGCCTTGTGTTGTCATGGAGAAGGAGAAGATCATTTGCATTTTTGAGGTGATAAACACACTGAAGTCATTTCTTCAATTTCCTGAGGGTAGACTATACATTTCAGAGCTGATCATTGCATTGTGAGGGAGGACACCAAACAGAATAATCTGTTCAAAGTCCCAGAAGACAGTCACCAGGACTTTACTGGCTGAGAGTGTGGCTTTGAACTGTTCTTCAGAGGAGGGGAGATGTGGTGCCACTTTGCTGTTTCCAGTTCAACACGACTAACACACATTTTCTTGCCTGTGAAAGTGTCCGACAAAAATTGTCACAGTCAGTCTTATAACACGCAGTTCTGCACAGATGGTCACGACTGTCTGCACATTCCAACACTGCAGGAATCACGGGTTCGCGCAACCTCGTTGTGATGATGACAGCTGCCTTGCCCAACTGTGCTTTTGTTCATTGTCAGGTCTCTGTGGACATTCTGCAACTGCGTATGAATACCTGTGTTGCTCTGGTTTTCTGCCAAAAGAAAGTCAAAGACAACTCTCCGCTTGGAGTGCACCTCCATTATAGACATCACTTCAAAGGCTTCGTATAGTGGTGCCACCTTTCAGAACTTTGTGAAATTATAGGGGCCGAAGTGGAATATTCCACAATGTCCCACAACAAATTTTCCATTTCTTCAACCAAAACTGACTAAGGAAAAAAATGTATGGCACTATTTATTGAACGTCCCTCATAAGACACTGCAAAGAGAAGACGACACGAGGACAGCTGCTTTAAAATGTAGCTTGATCCACAGCTTAACAAGTGCACAAGATGAAGCCTGGATACCTCCACTTTTGTAGCAGCATTTTCTTGACAATATTTGTTTGTTATCATTCATTTGGTGACTCATTCACTGAAGTGTGGTGCCATGCTATTTATTTTATTATTTACCCTTGGTGTGTGAGTCAGGAAATTTGTAGAACGTAGACTGACACAAAGAACTGTTAAGACTAGAGCCAGTGAAAGTTGCATGTAGCGAAAGTATTTCAGCTGTTTAAGAAACTATTGTTAGTAATTGTGTTGTGTGTGAGATTAATATGGAGCAGTTAGAGAAATTATAGTAGAAAGTTGCAACTGTGTGTTGAAGAAGCATCAATTAAAGGAAAAGTTGAATCCTGCCACTGTGGCTGCAGCAGTATCTAGTTGAGGTGAAAAGGTACTCTTACTATAGCAACAACTCCATCTTCATAAGCTGCTGTGATTTCACCTCTGTGACAATGACAGTTAACCCAGTAGTAGTAGTTTCTTTGCACAACTGGGTATCATCTTTTGTGGGGAATTTTTGAAAACGTGTATACATTCCTACAGATTATTAGGGATGTTGATTTTTTGTGTGCATACTTGCACGAGTTCTAAAACGGATCGAGACTTGAACTTGGGAACTGGGAGACGAGGTACTGGGGGAAGTAAAGCTGTGAGGATGGGTCACAAGTCATACTTGGGTAGCTCAATCAGTAGAGCACTTGCCCGCAAAAGGCATAAGTCCTGAGTCGTAGTCTCGGCCCAGCACACAGTTTTAATCTTTTGGAAATTTCATTTTAGCGCACACTCTGCTGCAGAGGGAAAATTTCATTCTGGATGAGCTATAATTGAACATTACTCGACTTTAGTTCTGTGTGCCAGGAGCTATACTAAATAAATAGATTCACTTAGAAATGCTTCCTCCTTTGATACACTTGTGCATATGTTGGCAGAATGTTTTGCAGATGAAAAGCAAATGTTAGCTTTTATCAGGATAAGTTACCTATTGTGAGGAAAAAACCTGCCCAGAATTGTGAGTCGTTTGCAGCGGGAATCTGAGTTGTTTCTTGCCAAAGATATGTTCTGACAGAATGCTGGAAACATAACTTTGGCTTTGCTGGCCGAGACTCTTTGTAGAAGAAATTGCAGTAAGACTCCCTCTGTTGAGGGAAGCAGCAAATACATTACTGACAACTATGAGCCATGCTGCTTACATGTGCTAGACATTCGTAACAGCAGTCAGGTGTGGCTGTTGCAATTCATTGGAACACTGTGCACCATGTTGTGAGCTATATGCAACAAGCATGCCCTAGGCTAAGGCACCAGCACAATTTAAATACGGTGAGTATTAAAGGTGGCCGCATAGAAAATAGCAAAGACAGAAATTCAGGAAACACATTAGGAGCAGGAGAAACCGTCGCCATAAGCTCCCATTGCCACAGAGTAATCACGTGAGAAGGCAAGGATTAGAAAAGCTTGGAAATGTGATGTTGATTGGAGATTAGATAAGAAAAATGCGAAGATACTTTTTGATACTGGAGCACAGGTAAGTTTAATATTCATCCCCCTTAGCAACAGGTATGTCTTGAGGCAACCTCACTGTAATCTAAGTGGTTTGGGATACGATATTATACACCCCATAGGCTTGTGGGAGATCAATTTGATGATTGGTAAGGAAGTATTTGTGCTTACAGAAGTGGTACACTCAGATGTTGATGCGCTCCTTGGGAGTAGTTTCCTGTGCTGTGTTTGTGGTTCAGTTGACTTTGCATCACTTACTATTTGAATAAGTGACCATGATTTTTTGTTTGGTAGCAACACTACTGTACAGATATCTGGAAAGGGCAGAAAAAGAGCCTTCCTACCATTCTCAGAAGATTGATGCACTTCAGTGCTTAAGTCAACTGACTGCAAAACATATATGTGGTGGAAAGTCTGGCACCGTGTGCTGCGGAATTTGAATCCGCGCCAGACGTCATGGACGCCGAAGACCCATAGAGGTCTCTGCACCATCGTGCCATAAGCTGTGGCGGTGCGCGCCTCCTGGCCCACTTTTAGTGTGAGGGCACCACCGTGGAACATGTGGTCCTCAGCGGCCAATAGTGGCGCCACCAATAGCATACTTAAGCGCCTGCCTTGTGCTCAGCCAGCAGTCTAACATCACATGCGTCTCAGGACATATCGCCTCAGACAGCGTATTGACTTTTGTGTTTCTATTCCAGTGGACGTGGTTGTCTTGTTTGGTTCGTTTCTTTGTGGTCTGTTCTTGTTGTGTCGTAACATCCTCCGTTGGTCGTGTCCGTCCTCTCCTGTTGTGTTGTTGTTCGCGAGCCGCTCCGCGGGTCCCACCGCGTTTCCATCACTACTACCCCGTGACCGTTCTGGTTGCCATTACAACAGAATGGGACAGGTTTTCTGGGTTAATATCAAATCTAAATTCCCAATGCACTCGGTCATTCTTGTGGACCCAGTCCCTCAGAATGATTTGCTATATGAGTTACAATTGTGTGTGCAAATAAGTCTATGCCAACTGGTTGAACTGAATGGAGGAATGTTTCTGTCAGTTAGTACAGATAATTTTAGCAGGACTGATGCCACAATTCCTGAGAGAACAGTTGTAATGAGTGTACAAGAGTTACAGCCAAATGAAACTATACAATGGGAAGATGAGAGAAAATAAGGAACATGAGGAAACTGAGCTGTAGAAGAGTATATGTAAATAGTGTAGATGACACAACCCTCTTAAAATAGAAGTTACTAGAAAAGTTTATGCAGCTACTTGAGAAAAAATATAAACTTGTTCCAACCAGTATTTGAGAAATTTAATACAGGTTTTGGTGAGTGACACGATAAACCTGCTACAAATTTGAAATCTCATGAGATTCCCAATGGAGACGCAAGACCAATTAGTCAAAAGCCATATAGAATTCTGTAGGAAACCTGTTGTTGAACAGAGCATTCAGGAACAGTTGGATGCAGGAAAATATAACCACCATGGATCCCTTCGCTCACCTATTGTGTTTGTACCTAAATTACAGGAGAGGAGAAAAAGACAACATATGTGTGTCGACATGAGAACTGTGAAGTAAGTAACTACTCCAGACACTGATCCCCACCCAAGGATAGATAAAACATTGGGGCAGTTAGGCAATTACAAATATTTTGCAATGTTAGATATGCGTCTGGGACATCACAAAATAACCACTGTCCAGGTAGATTGTAAGAAAACTGAATTTGTAGTACCGTCATATACAGTAAGTATTGTAGAATGCCTTTTGGATTATGAAATGAAATAATTTGCAGATTTATTGCCGACGGGACTGATACCTTCTGTGTGCCTAGTGCATTTAGACGACAGCATCATGTTTCTCAGTTCCCAAAAGGAATATTTAATATGACTAAGAGCTGTTCTTTTGCATATACAAAATGCAAATCTCAGCCTGAAATTATGGAAATGCAAGTTTGCAGAAGTGCAAGTTAATTATTTGAGCAACATAATTTTGGATGATGGGGTTTGACATTATCTGCAGTTAACCCTGCAGTCTTCCCTTCCCCTCATAACGTGAAAGACTAATAGTCCATTTTGAGATTGGCAAATTATGATTGTCACTTTGCACCAGGCACCAGAATATGCCTCTAGTGTCAGACATGTCACCAAATTGCTAAAGAAGGGAGTAGTATTTACATGTATGCCTGAATGTGAAACAGACGTCCTAAAATAAAAAGAAATTCTAGCTCAGTCACCTATTTTGGCATACCTAGATTTTGAGACACCATTTCTGCTCTTGTGTGATGCCAGTAATTTTGTAATTTGGTATATATTTAGTCAAAATTTGTGTAAAATGTGAGCACCCTACTGTGTACATGTCTAGGCAGTTAAATCAAGCTGAGCTTAACTATAGCACAACACAGAAGGTGCTACTAGATCTAAAGTACAGAGTAAACTATGTCAAATGTTACTTATATGGGAGAAAGTTAAAGTTGTGACTGATCATGCCATGTTAGTGTGGTTATTAAGCCTCAAGTACCCTAGTAGTACACTAACTAGGAGGCCCTTAAGCTAAGTGAATATTATTACTCAGTAAGGCACAGGCCAGGAAAGATCTGTCAAAATGCTAACACCTAGAATCAGGAACTTCTGTCTACACAGGCTGGTGAAGTCTGATTGCTGAACTAGAGAAAGAGCAGCACAATGACAGAGAATGCAAGCAGTTCACAGCATCAACCGACTCTACTGTCGTCGATAAAATCTTTTATAGTAAAAGATGCTAGAAGGTTTCAGATAGATAATGGTAAGACAGAGATTTAGGAACCAGATTTTAAATTGTAAGACATTTCCAGGGGCAGATGTGGACTCTGATCACAATCTATTGGTTATGAACTGTAGATTAAAAATGAAGAAACTGCAAAAAGGTGGCAATTTCAGGAGATGGGACTTGGATAAAGTGACTAAACCAGAGGTTGTAGAGAGTTTCAGGGAGAGCATAAGGGAACAATTGACAGGAATGGGGGAAAGAAATACAGTAGAAGAAGAATGGGTAGCTTTCAGGAATAAAATAGTGGAGGCGGCAGAGGATCAAGTAGCTAAAAAGATGAGGGCTAGTAGAAATCCTTGGGTAACAGAAGAGATACTGAATTTAATTGATGAAAGGAGAAAATACAAAAATGCAGTAAGTGAAGCAGGCAAAAAAGAATACAAACGTCTCAAAAATGAAGTCGACAGGAAGTGCAAAATGGCTAAGCAGGGATGGCTAGAGGACAAATGCAAGGATGTAGAGGCTTATCTCACGAGGGGTAGGATAGATACTGTCTACAGGAAAATTAGACAGACCTTAGGAGAAAAGAGAACCACTTGCATGAATATCAAGAGCTCAGATGGAAACCCAGTTCTAAGCAAAGAAGGGAAAGCAGAAAGGTGGAAGGAGTATATAGAGGGCCTATACAGGGGCAATGTTCTTGAGGACAGTATTACGGAAATGGAAGAGGAGGTAGATGAAGATGAAATGGGAGATACGATACTGCGTGAAGAGTTTGACAGAGCACTGAAAGACCTGAGTCGAAACAAGGCCCTGGGAGTAGACAACATTCCATTAGAACTACTGACAGCCCTGGGAGAGCCAGTTCTGACAAAACTCTACCATCTGGTGAGCAAGATGTATGATACAGGTGAAATTCCCTCAGATTTCAAGAAGAATATAATAATTCCAATCCCAAAGAAAGCAGGTGTTGACAGATGTGAAAATTACCGAACTATCAGTTTAATAAGTCACAGCTGCAAAATACTAATGCGAATTCTTTACAGATGAATGGAAAAACTGGTAGAAGCCGACCTTGGGGAAGATCAGTTTGGATTCCGTAGAAATGTTGGAACACGTGAGGCAATACTGACCCTACAACTTATCTTAGAAGAAAGATTAAGGAAAGGCAAACCTACATTTCTAGCATTTGTAGACTTAGAGAAAGCTTTTGACAATGTTGACTGGAATACTCTCTTTCAAATTCTGAGGGTGGAAGGGGTAAAATACAGGGAGCGAAAGGCTATTTACAATTTATACAGAAACCAGATGGCAGTTATAAGAGTCGAGGGGCATGAAAGGGAAGCAGTGGTTGGGAAGGGAGTTAGACAGGGTTGTAGCCTATCCACAATGTTATTCAATCTGTATATTGAGCAAGCAGTAAAGGAAACAAAAGAACAATTCGGAGTAGGAATTAAAATCCATGGAGAAGAAATAATAACATTGAGGTTCGCCGATAACATTTTAATTCTGTCAGAGACAGCAAAGGACTTGGAAGAGCAGTTGAATGGAATGGACAGTGTCTTGAAAGGAGGATATAAGATGAACATCAAAAAAAGCAAAACAAGGATAATGGAATGTAGTCGAATTAAGTCGGGTGATGCTGAGGGAATTAGATTAGGAAATGAGACACTTAAAGTAGTAAAGGAGTTTTGCTATTTGTGGAGAAAAATGATGATAGTCAAAGTAGAGAGGATATAAAATGTAGACTGGCAATGGCAAGGAAAGCATTTCTGAAGAAAAGAAATTTGTTAACATCTAGTATAGATTTATGTGTCAGAAAGTCATTTCTGAAAGTATTTGTTTGGAGTGTAGCCATGTATGGAAGTGAAACATGGACGATAAATAGTTTAGACAAGAAGAGAATAGAAGCTTTCGAAATGTGGTGCTACAGAAGAATGCTGAAGATTAGATGGGTAGATCACATAACTAATGAGGAGGTATTGAATAGGATTGGGGAGAAGAGGAGTTTGTGGCACAACTTGACCAGAATATGGGATTGGTTGGTAGGACATGTTCTGAGGCATCAAGGGATCACCAATTTAGTATTGGAGGGCTGAGTGGAGGGTAAAAATCATAGAGGGAGACCAAGAGATGAATACACTGAGCAGATTCAGAAGTATGTAGGCTGCAGTAGGTACTGGGAGATGAAGAAGCTTGCACAGGATAGAGTAGCATGGAGAGCTGCATCAAACCAGTCTCAGGACTGAAGACCACAACAACAACAACAACAATAACAACAACATAGTAATACACCACAATGCAGTTGGCTGATTATTCTGAACCCCATTACAGAAAGAATTTTGCAGCACTCACATGATAATATACAAGTATGTCACAGTAGTAAAATCATCAGATGATCAATTCCAATTACATAATGATCTAGATAGAATTTCTGTATGGTGAGAAAAGTAGCAATTGCCACTAAAAAATGAAAAGTGCGAGGTCATCCACATGAGTAAATCCGATAAATTTTGGGTATACGATAAATCGTACAAATCTAAGGCCTGTCAATTTGACTACATACCTAGGAATTATAATAATGAGCAACTTAAATTGGAAATACCACATACATAATATTGTGGGGAAGGCGAAAGAAAGACAGCGCTTTCTTGGCAGAACACTTAGAAGATGCGACAAACCCACTAAAGAGACAGCCTACATTACACTTGTCTGTCCTCTGCTGGAATATTGCTGTGCAGTGTGGGATCCTTACCAGATAGGATTGACGGAGGACATTGAAAAAGTGCAAAGGAGGGCAGCTCGTTTCGTGTTATTGCGCAATAGGGGTGAGAGTGTCACTGATATGATATGCGAGTTGGGGTGGCAGTCACTGAAACAAAGGCAGTTTTCTTCGCGGGAGATCTATTTACGAAATTTCAATCACCAGCTTTCTCTTCCAAATGTGAAAATATTTCATTGGCACACACCTACGTAGGGAGAAATGATCATCATAATAAAATAAGAGAAATTGGACCTCGAACGGAAAGATTTAGATGTTCCTTTTTCCCACGTGCCATTCGAGAGTGGAATGACAGAGAAGTAGTATGAAAACGGTTCGATGAACCCTCTGCTAGGCACTTAAGTGTGAATTGCGGAGTAAACATGTAGATGTAGATGTAGATGTAGATGGACAGAAGGCAACCAGAGCATGAGCAGCTTCGTAGTACTGGTGGCCTACTTCTAAGTGTGACATTCAAATGTATGTTACAGTCTTGCTTACCATACACACAAAGAGTAAAATATGTAAAATAAAAGACTCATCTTCAAACTCTTCCAAAAACCACTAAATCTTCTCACTTGGTTGACTTTGATATAAACTGAGGCAACAAAAGTCATGGTATAGCAATATCCACATATACAGACGGTAGTAGAATCACATACACAGAGTATAAAAGGGCATTGGATTGGCGAGCTGTCATTTGTACACAAACGATTCATATGAAAAGGTTTCTGACACAATTATGGCCACACGATGGAAACTGATGGACTCTGAATACAGAACAGTAGATATCCCATTTCAAAAATCGATAGAGAATTCAATATTCTAAGATTCACGAGGCCAAGAGTTTGCCGAGCATACCAAATTACAGGTGTTACCTCTCATTACAAACAACACAGTGGCCTTTACTTAGTGACTGAGGGCAGTGGTATTGTGCAGAGTTGTCAGTACTAACAGACAAGTGACGCTGCACGAAATAACCATAGAAATTGATGTGGGTCGTATGACAAATGTATCTGTTAGAACAGTGCATTTCTAACCTAGCCATTCTGCATGAGAAAAAACAGCAATTTGAACATTTGATGAACCAGTTAATACAGGGTTATTACAAATGATTGAAGCGATTTCACAGCCCTACAATAACTTTATTATTTGAGATATTTTCACAATGCTTTGCACACACATACAAAAACTCAAAAAGTTTTTTAGGCATTCACAAATGTTCGATATGTGCCCCTTTAGTGATTCGGCAGACATCAAGCCGATAATCGAGTTCCTCCCACACTCGGCGCAGCATGTCCCCATCGATGAGTTCGAAAGCATCGTTGATGCGAGCTCGCAGTTCTGGCACGTTTCTTGGTAGAGGAGGTTTAAACACTGTATCTTTCACATAATCCCACAGAAAGAAATCGCATGGGGTTAAGTCGGGAGAGCGTGGAGGCCGTGACATGAATTGCTGATCGTGATCTCCACCACGACCGATCCATTGGTTTTCCAATCTCCTGTTTAAGAAATGCCGAACATCATGATGGAAGTGCGGTGGAGCACCATCCTGTTGAAAGATGAAGTCGGCGCTGTCGGTCTCCAGTTGTGGCATGAGCCAATTTTCCAGCATGTCCAGATGCACGTGTCCTGTAACGTTTTTTTCGCAGAAGAAAAAGGGGCCGTAAACTTTAAATCGTGAGATTGCACAAAACACGTTAACTTTTGGTGAATTGCGAATTTGCTGCACGAATGCGTGAGGATTCTCTACC
Organism: Schistocerca nitens; assembly: GCF_023898315.1. Taxonomy (NCBI): domain Eukaryota; kingdom Metazoa; phylum Arthropoda; class Insecta; order Orthoptera; family Acrididae; genus Schistocerca; species Schistocerca nitens. The sequence continues at coordinate 154,123,279 of NC_064625.1, read as the reverse complement.
ACCCAGATTCGCACATTGTGTCTGTTCACTTCACCATTAAGAAAAAATGTTGCTTCATCACTGAAAACAAGTTTCGCACTGAACGCATTCTCTTCCGTGAGCTGTTGCAACTGCGCCGAAAATTCAAAGCGTTTGACTTTGTCATCGGGTGTCAGGGCTTGTAGCAATTGTAAACGGTAAGGCTTCTGCTTTAGCCTTTTCCGTAAGATTTTTCAAACCGTCGGCTGTGGTACGTTTAGCTCCCTGCTTGCTTTATTCATCGACTTCTGCGGGCTACGTGTGAAACTTGCCCGCACGCGTTCAACCGTTTCTTCGCTCACTGCAGGCCGACCTGTTGATTTCCCCTTACAGAGGCATCCAGAAGCTTTAAACTGTGCATACCATCGCCGAATGGAGTTAGCAGTTGGTGGATCTTTGTTGAACTTCGTCCTGAAGTGTCGTTGCACTGTTATGACTGACTGATGTGAGTGCATTTCAAGCACGACATACGCTTTCTCGGCTCCTGTCGCCATTTTGTCTCACTGCGCTCTCGAGCGCTCTGGCGGCAGAAACCTGAAGTGCAGCTTCAGCCGAACAAAACTTTATGAGTTTTTCTACATATCTGTAGTGTGTCTTGACCATATGTCAATGAATGGAGCTACAGTGAATTTATGAAATCACTTCAATCATTTGTAATGGCCCTGTACAGTTAATTCACTTTTTACATAAAGCCCAACATGTGGACAATTAGTCACTGTCGAGAAATATTTATCAAGCAGTCACTCACGTTTGTGGCCAGCTTAACTAGTGTCACTAAGAATGTAACACGGATCCCAACCTGATGATCTTGGCTCAGTGTTGTAGAACTGTTCTGAAACAACTGTTTGGAAACCCTGACTATGAGGGTGCAGAGAAGCGGAAATCAGCAATTTATTATGCTGTGTCACTAGCTAACTGAGTGATTCACTGCTTCACCAGAATGTACTGTTGGAGCATTTAGAAGTGAATTTAGTCACTGATACTCTCACCCACCAATACAGAGTGAAGAAGGAAAGCTGCACTTAGAGATCAGCATACAATTCCTCATCCAGATTCGAGACAAAAGTTTATCTAGCAAAATCAGGTCGGGTGCATTTCGAAAACATACGTATGAAAACAAGGGGCTGGCAACACTGTCACATTGCAAAGTCCATCAGAACGTACAGAGGGATGCGTGTCACCCCGCACTTCCATACCACCTGTTGTAGACTGCTGGCACCACAGATTCACATCCACCACGGAACTGCAGCTCGAGTCCTCGTCAGGTTCCTTTTTCACTTTTTTAGACTTGTGTTCATTAGTTCTCATCATTTATAAGCAGGACAAAATTTTGTTACATGACAATAGCCCATCACAGGACAGTGGGATCCATTAAACAACATGCACGTGTCTATTAACTGATTAATGCTCAACCGTAATTGGTCCTTTCAAGTTCATGTAAGATAGCTTCCCAGGGGAGAACACAAATGACGATTTGCTGCTGCTCATGCATATCCTGCATAATACCCTCAAAGGCGCCATCCCGATAAGAATATTTCTCATCGCCTGAAGCGATGCCTTCAGGAAATGGGTAATCCACAAGTAATGGGTAGAGAGGTCATCCGAGGACTAGACATACTCCACAAACACAGGACGTGATTCTGAAACCGTTCACCTCGGCAAAGCACCCGTGATGCTGCAACGCAGTTCCTGATATGTCAAAGACTGGTTTTTGAACTGGTGCACAATGAAGAACTGCGTCCGTACCGTTACACGTTAACTCGACACCAGTGGCCAGAAGACTGCATTCGATGAGTACAATTTTCTGAATGGCTTTTGCACCGAGTGGAAGATAAGGAACATTTTATAAACAATGTGATACAGACTGATAAATCTAGCTTCACTCGTGAAGGTATTTTCAGCCTCCACAACAGCTATTATTGATTGGAACACAACCGACGTGTCACCCGTGAACGTGCCTTTCAGGTACGCTTTGACATAAACCTGCGGGCTGGAATTGTTGGAGGAGTGCTTTTGGGCCCTTACTTATTGCCGAACAAGGTGAATGTGCCACTGTATCTTAAATTTCTTTGCAATACTTTGTCTGATGCATTAGAAAATTTCCATTTAGTGTTCAGTAACAGCTACGGTTCCTGCGTGACGGGGCACCACCACACTTTGGAACGAATGTGTGCAACTATTTAAATAAAGAGTTTCCAGGGAAATGGATTGATCGTGGAGGCCCAGTGTTCTGGCCTCCACATTCCCCAGATATTAATCCACTAGATTTTTATTTGTGGAGACACTTAAAGGAATGAGGTCATAGTAATCCATCCATTGATGTAGATGACCTAATAGTTCATATGCATTCCACTTCAGCAATGGTGGATGCAGGTGTGTTGCGTATTTCCAGTAAAGCGTGATCCAGTGAGTGGCAAAGTGTTTGCAGATGCATGGTGGTTGCTTTGAACATTTTCTGAAGTGAATGTTGCTCATATGAATATGTTCCGGCTCTGTGAAGATAAGCCTAGATGTCACATGTACAGAGTGGAATTATTAATGTGCAATCTAGTGTCACCCTTCTACTGTATTTTTGGTACATCATTGGACAAAGACAACAATACTGTATCCACTATCGTTTTCTGTTGGCTTTATTTGTGTCACAGTTGAAACAACGTGATCTTTTACGTCTGTAAGAAGTTCATGTTATGTCTCAATGTTTAAATAAACGTAACGGTAACAAAAAAAAAATACACAAGATACCACATTGTGTAGATGTAAATTGGATACAATTTGATGCTTTAAAGGGAAAAATATGTTTGACGTGAACAGTGTTTGACGTGAACACGACTTGAACATCAGAGAGTAAACATATCTTTCCCCACAGCATTGCCTCATCTTAATGAGCTAAGGGGACTGCTCTGACAGTGCAGAGTTTCTAATACCAGTTCTTGACCATGCTGCACACACTTACAGCTTTGCTGAAGTGTCATTTTTTTTTAATCGCATTACTGTTAAACCGACGAAGAAATTGAATAAATGTATGACGAAAGAAAAGAAATTATTCAGATAGTGAAGGGAGACGAAAATTTAATAGTCATGGGTGACTGGAATTTGTCAGTAGGAAAAGGGAGAGAAGGAAAAGTAGTAGGTGAATATGGATTGGGGCTAAGAAATGAAAGAGGAAGCCGCCTGGTAGAATTTTGCACAGAGCACAACTTAATCATAGCTAACACTTGGTTCAAGAATCATAAAAGAAGGCGGTATACATGGAAGAAGCCTGGAGATACTGACAGATTTCAGATAGATTACATAATGGTAAGACAGAGATTTAGGAACCAGGTTTTAAATTGTAAGACATTTCCAGGGGCAGATGTGGACTCTGACCACAATCTATTGGTTATGAACTGCAGATTAAAACTGAAGAAACTGCAAAAAGGTGGCAATTTAAGGAGATGGGACCTGGATAAACTGACTAAACCAGAGGTTGTACAAAGTTTCAGGGAGAGCATAAGGGAACAATTGACAGGAATGGGGGAAAGAAATACAGTAGAAGAAGGATGGGTAGCTTTGAGGGATGAAGTAGTGAAGGCAGCAGAGGATCAAGTAGGTAAAAATATGAGGGCTAGTAGAAATCCTTGGGTAACAGAAGAAATATTGAATTTAATTGATGAAAGGAGAAAATACAAAAATGCAGTAAATGAAGCAGGCAAAAAGGAATACAAACGTCTCAAAAATGAGATCGACAGGAAGGGCAAAATGGCTAAGCAGGGATAGCTAGAGGACAAATGTAAGGATGTAGAGGCTTATCTCTTGAGGGGTAAGATAGATACGTCTACACAAAAATTAAAGAGACCTTTGGAGATAAGAGAACCACTTGTATGAATATTAAGAGCTCAGATGGAAACCCAGTTCTAAGCAAAGAAGGGAAAGCAGAAAGGTAGAAGGAGTATATAGAGGGTCTATACAGGGGCAATGTTCTTGAGGACAATATTATGGAAATGAAAGAGGATGTAGATGAAGATGAAATGGGAGATATGATACTGTGTGAAGAGTTTGACAGAGCACTGAAAGACCTGAGTCGAAACAAGGCCCCGGGAGTAGACAACATTCCATTAGAACTACTGATAGCCTTGGGAGAGCCAGTCCTGACAAAACTCTACCATCTGGTGAGCAAGATGTATGAAACAGGCGAAATACCCACACACTTCAAGAAGAATATAATAATTCCAATCCCAAAGAAAGCAGGTGTTGACAGATGTGAAAATTACCGAACTATCAGTTTAATAAGTCACGGGTGCAAAATACTAATGCGAATTCTTTACAGACGAATGGAAAAATTAGTAGAAGCCGACCTAGGGGAAGATCAGTTTGGATTCCGTAGAAATATTGGAACACGTGAGGCAATACTGACCCTACGACTTATCTTAGAAGCTAGATTAAGGAAAGGCAAACCTACATTTCTAGCATTTGTAGACTTAGATAAAGCTTTTGACAATGTTGACTGGAATACTCTCTTTCAAATTCTGAAGGTAGCAGGGGTAAAATATAGGGAGCGAAAGGCTATTTACAATTTGTATAGAAACCAAATGGCAGTTATAAGAGTTGAGGGGCATGAAAGGGAAGCAGTGGTTGGGAAAGGAGTGAGACAGGGTTGTAGCCTCTCCCGATGTTATTCAATCTGTATACTGAGCAAGCAATAAAGGAAACAAAAGAAAAGTTCGGAGTAGGTATGAAAATCCATGGAGAGGAAATAAAAACTTTGAGGTTCGCCGATGACATAGTAATTCTCTGAGACAGCAAAGGATTTGGAAGAGCAGTTGAACGGAATGGACAGTGTCATAAAAGGAGGATAAAAGATGAACATCAACAAAAGCAAAACGAGGATAATGGAATGTAGTCGAATAGGGTCGGGTGATGCTGAGGGAATTAGATTAGGAAATGAGACACTTAAAGTAGTAAAGGAGTTTTGCTATTTGGGGAGCAAAATAACTGATGATGGTCGAAGTAGAGAGGATATAAAATGTAGACTGGCAATGGGAAGGAAAGCGTTTCTGAAGAAGAGAAATTTGTTTACATCGAGTATAGATTTAAGTGTCAGGAAGTCGTTTCTGAAAGTATTTGTGTGGAGTGCAGCCATGTATGGAAGTGAAACATGGACGATAAATAGTTTAGACAAGAAGAGAATAGAAGCTTTCGAAATGTGGTGCTACAGAAGAATGCTGAAGATTAGATGGGTAGATCACATAATTAATGAGGAGGTATTGAATAGGATTGTGGAGAAGAGAAGTTTGTGGCACAACTTGACTAGAAGAAAGGATCAGTTGGTAGGACATGTTCTGAGGCCTCAAGGGATCACCAATTTAGTATTGGAGGGCAGCGTGGAGGGTAAAAATCGTAGAGGGAGACCAAGAGATGAATACACCAAGCAGATTCAGAAGGATGTAGGTTGCAGTAGGTACTGGGAGATGAAGAAGCTTGCACAGGATAGAGTAGCATGGAGAGCTGCATCAAAACAGTCTCAGGATTGACGACCACAACAACAACAACTGTTAAACCTATTGGCAGGACTAGGTTTTCTAAATACACTTTCGTCTTGAACTGGGTGATGAGGAATTGCAAGTCATCTGCCAAGTGCGGCTTTTTTCCTTCACTATGTATAATGTGTTTAAAATTAGACTGCACTATGATCTTGATTTTCGCCAAAGTGAAATTTGCACTCTTATTACGAAGGTAACTATTGGCTAAGCATTACAAGTGATGTATTATAACCTAAATGCTGTTTAACTTCAACTCATTTCTTTATCCACTTCTATATGAGTAGGCCTCCAACAGAAATTAAGTGAAGTTGTTTTACCTCTCAGGGCCTTGTACACTTGTTAAGTAACCTTACTATTCAAGTACACCCTCCACTTAAAATGCTACACCCAATATTCCTCCCATATCTACCTCAATATTATGAACTGATAAATGTACACTCTATATAAACTGGGAATCAACTAGGGGTATATCTGCACCAACTGTCAGTTGGAAGGCTATAAAATTCATACGTTTCTGGTTTTGTGGAAAATTTGAAAACAATATATAGTTTGTAAAATGAAAGGTTTTCTATTCATTACCAGTGACCAAGGCTTCACGCTATCCAGTCCAAAGATGCCTTACGGCAATGTGAATGGGTTCACACTTATTTTTGTATGGATCTGATGTTGTGCACAGATCAGAATCAGTGTAAAATAGCATTGTGCTCAAAAAAGTTGCAATCCTCCTTCTCACCAAGTGCTCTCCACTTTGATTCAACACATTTTTACTAAGATCAGTAATAGTTGGTTATACACCATTTCCTGCCACCTACAACTTTGACATACTTTTGTTATGATAAAGTGTTAATTGTGCTTACTTACCATTTGACCTTAGTGACAGTGGACAAATTTTCAACGGTTCTAAACGTGAGATTGTCAGCCACAGCTTCAAATATTCTGTCTAGTAAGGATGCTCTCTGAATAGTAATCTGCAGCCATTCTTATTATATCCCCCACTCCCTCAGTGAGCTTAGAACATCATGTCCTGTTGCCGGAACTGCCTAATTCTCCTACTGACCAATTAATTACCTCTTCGGAACTGTTATTCCACAAAGAGAAGGAGCATTTCTTCCACAAAGAGAACAGGCCATTACCTGTACTGCAGGTGATCATTATCACAATAAATAAATAAATGTTGTGTGATAAGAGCCTCCCGTCGGGTAAACCACTCGTCAGGTGCAAGTCTTTCGATTTGACACCACTTTGGCAACTTGCACGTAGATGCGGATGAAATGATGATGATTATTACAACATAACACCCACTCCCTGAGCGGGGAAAATCTCCGACACAGCCGGGAATCGAACCCGGGCCCTTAGGACTGACATTCTTTCGCACTGACCACTCAGCTACCAGGGGCAGAAATACTTAAACCAGCATTATATGGTACCTCATTTACAGTTTCAGTTTTATTAATCATAGATGGAAGAAGGCCTTCTGACTGAAAGGTCACTTGTTAAGCTGTCTTTTTGTTGTGCCTGTCTGTGACTCAACATCTCCACTATATAGTGAGTAGCAATCTGTCCCTTGCATAATATTGTCAATATTCCATTCTGGGTGTTCCATTAAATATTTGGATATTGTTTGTATAGAAAGGGGTGATGTAGAATGAGGATGCCTCCCTGCCCAGGAAGTTATAGCCTCCAAAGATCGGCAAATAGGGGTGTTTAACTACACAGACCCACACCAAATACGACTAACAAGGGATACTGGATGTATACAGAAAAAGTCTGCGTAACTGGTCACAGGCTTGTTTGATCTGTGGGGGAGGGGGGGAGGGGTGGCAGAGATGCTGAAGAAACTGAGCTGGCACTCTCAAAGACAGACACAAACTATCTCGACAAAGCCCACTTAAGTATCAAGAAATGGCTATAAATGATGACTCTAGGAATATACTACAACTCCTGTAAGGTTTGAGAGGACAAGATTAGATCAATTATAGCACACTTACACAATCCGCATGCACACCCCTACTCCTCAAGCCATCGTACAGTGCATGGTGGACAGTACCCTGTAGCGCTACTAGTCATTTCCTTTCCTGTCCCATTTGCAAATAGAGCAAGCAGAAAATGACTGACTGAATGCCTCTGTATAAGCCTTAATCCCTCTAATCTTATCTTTGTTGGCTTTATACAAAACATAAGTTGGTGGCAGTAGAATTTTTCTGCAGTCAGCCTCAAATGCTACACTCATGCTCATAAGTTAAGGATAATTGCAGAATGTGGTGCCGCACAACGTGGCACTACACAAAACTGGTGCTAATAGCATAGGCACACAGGGTATACACATGACACAGATCTGTAAGTCCACGGTATTTGTGATAAGTTGAGAAAACCGTCCCAAAAGACGTGCCCTACAAAACGCCACTGTTTCCTGCGCACGTATCCCGACATCGATACGGGATACGATCACCACGCACACGTACACAGGCCGCGCAACGGGTTGGCATACTCTGGATCAGGTGGTCGAGCTGGAGCTGGAGTATAGCCTCCCATTCTTGCACCAGTGCCTGTCAGGGCACCTAAAGTGTTGTAGGGTTTGAAGACGTGCAGCGATACGTCGACCGAGAGCATCCCAGACGTGCTCGATGGGGTTTAGGTCTGGAGAACAGGCAGGCCACTCCATTTGCCTGACATCTTCTGTCTCAAGGTACTCCTCCACGATGGCAGCTTGGTGGGGCCGTGCATTATCATCCATCAGGAGAAAGATCGGACCTCCTGCACTCCTGAAAAGGTGGACATACTGGTGCAAAATGACATTCTGATACACCTGACCTGTTACAGTTCCTCTGTCAAAGACATGCAGGGGTGTACGTGCACCAATCATAATCCCACCCCACACCATCAAACCTAGACCTCCATACTGGTCCCTTTCAAGGACATTAAGAGGTTGGTATTTGGTTCCTGGTTCACAACAGATGAAAACCTGGCGAGAATCACTGTTCAAACTGTACCTGGACTTGTTTGTGAACAAAACCTGGGACCACTGTTCCGATGACCGTGTACTGTGTTGTTGACACCAGGATTTACGGGATCTCCTGTGACCAGGGGTCAGCAAAATACTCCTTGCAGGCCTCTGGGCAAATGACTGGAGACAACTGTTCCAGTGCCTGTTGTAAGGTCACGAGCGAAGCTACCTGCAGTACTCCGTGGCCGTCTGCGGGCACTGATGGTGAGATATCGGTCTTCTTGTGGTGTTGTTCACTGTGGATGTCCCATACTGTAGTGCCTGGACACATTTCCTGTCTGCTGAAATCATTGCCATAATATTGAGATCACACTTTGTGGCACAACCTGCTGTTTTTGACCAGCCTCCAGTCGCCCTAGTATTCTACCCCTCATAACGTCATCAATATGTGTTCTTTGAGCCATTTTCAACACACAGTCACCATTAGCACGTCTGAAAACGTCTGCACACTTATTCGCTGCAACGTACTCTGACATGCACCAACACACCTCTGCGTATGTGGACTGCTGCCAGCGCCACCGTGCGACAATCGCAGATCAAATGCACCGCATGGTCATACCCCAAGGTGATTTAAATCAGCAAACCGCTCACCAGAGCATTGTTTCACCATGTATCAGCATTATCCTTAATTTATGAGCAAGAGTGTAGTTATCTAAATTTTCTCAGTACTGTTCCTCGAAAATAATGTTGCATCCCATCAGGTGAGTCCCATTTGAGTTCCTGTAACATCACTGTAAAACTTGCAAGTTGTTCGAACCCACCAGTAACAAATCTACTTCGGCGTCTTACTTTTAATCTGACCTGGTGCGGTTCCCAAACACTCAAACAGTACTCAACAATGGACCACACTAGTGATTTTTTACAGAAGTGTATGTCAGTTGTTGTACTTCATGGATGAGCTTACCTAACTAACAGTGCCACAGCTGCTGAATGCAAAACTTCTGCCATCATGCACATTGAACAGTATGATTGGTTTAATATGCAACTCACACCACAGCTGTTGTCCTAAAATTTATCTGTCATTTGCAGCAGAACCCATTTGCTTAACGATGCTTACATTGCCATTTAGTGGGAAAATATTTTTAAAGTTTTGATTGTTTCCATAATATTCCCTCCTTCTTTGATAATATTCCATTCAAATTTGACATCATTCTGAGCAGTTGTTCTTTTTTTTACACTTTTTTGAAACTATAACTTTAATTATCATCGCCCTGCAGGTGGCATGGAAAAAGTCTAAGTTAGCATCACTTTATTTACTTCTCTCTATTCTCCATTTTTATTAGCTAAGTAATAAAGATAAAACAGACAATTTTGCCATGCTTGATCTGTCTAGTTCTTACTTATTTTTGTAAGTCTAGTTTGCAGTAAGTCATTTATAATATTTAAGACAGGAAATATGTAGCTAGTTACGTGACCTTATGATAAAACCACTAGATTTAGTCAACGGTAAAATATTTTTCCACCATTTCAAGAAAGGTTTTTGATTTTTTAAACTCAGAATTTTTCTTTCCCATCCTTAACCCATGAAGATCATGTCTCATTCACAGAGCAAAACGAAGAAATTAGAATAATTACTGAAAACTTTTAACTTCTCTGTATCAACTAAAAGCTCATGTAAATGGATCTGGTGCAAGTTTTAAACTACAGTGTTCTATAGCCTTCCTGTAGAGTGACGATAAAGTAATTCCTCGGTCTATGTTAACACACGCTGTGCAGGTTTCAGCTCATCTTCGCTTATCCATTAGTAATCAGTCTTGGGCTGCTATTTTTCATCTACCATCTCAGTTGCATGGATGAGCCACAATCACTGTTCATTGGAAGACCAGTTACATAATTGCTGTTGTTATTGTTGTTTTACTGATCTTCACAAATTGTACACTGCGAATGTAACACCATCAAATTTTTCTATTGATTACGAGCACCCATTAAGAGCAAAATTTGTCATGTGGGCATCTGTGACAGGGAAGAATGTACTTTGTGTAATTATTAATAAATACCGTAACTGTCTCATTACTTTTGCTCCCTCTGACTGACCCAGGTCAGGGAGTGGGAGGGAACACTGCTGTACTGCCAGTGCCAATGCGGCTGGTCGTGTGGGACCGCAGGCATCCAGTGAGCTTCCCCCAAACCAGATCAGACAAGTTTCACCTCTAGCAGGCCTGGGAGGCCGCTCTCTTTCTCAGTTGCTGGCCTCGACATATGACTGTCCGGTCGTAAGAGGTTGAAGTTTCCCATTACGCCTCCACTCTATGCGTAATCTCTGTATCCCTTACAAATAAACCTCTTTTGTGTCAGATTGTAGATTGTATTTTATTGGTCCTGTTGTCTACATAGTAGCTTATGCATAAGACATTGGACAAGTCAAGTTATAAATATACAGGCTGAAAGTCATTTCAAGGCATACATATTTATGCTTACAATAATACATTTTACACATAAGTATTTATATAACACATTTCATAAATTTAAATATTCTTCAATGGAGTAAAAGCAGTGATGCTGTAAATATGACTTTACAGATTGTCCAAATGTATTGACCTCAGTGATAGATTTTATGTTTTCAGGAAGTTTGTTATAAAGCTTAACTCCCATGTGAAAAGTACCTTTTTGGCACAGTGCTGTGCTGATTTGAGTCATATGTAAGTTTCTGTTTTGTCTGGTAAAGTGCTCATGTATATCACAGTTTTTTTGCAGTCTCCAGTCCTTGCCTATTACATTTAATTTAAAGAACAAAAGGGTTTCCATAATGTATACACACGGTAATGGAGGAATACCAGATTTCTTAAACAGGGGTTTACAAGAGTCTCTAGGCTTGCACCCAAACAAGATTCTAATGGCCCTTTTTTGTAGTTTAAAAGTGCTATTAGCTGTTTTAGAGTTTCCCCAGAAGGTGACTCCATATCTAAGACGAGAATGAAAGTACACATGATATGCATTCAATACTGTTTTCTCACTACAGCGTGATTTTAATGAACAAAGAAGGTAACATATTTTGCTCAGTTCTGCATTGAGATATTCAATATGCTTATTCCATCTGATGTTACTCTGCAGCCAAAGTCCTAAGAATTTTGTTTCAGTACTGTTACCAACTGGTTCGTCATTGATAGAGACTGATGGTATAAACATGTCCTTGTTAGGAACATTGTGGAATTTTAGGGCAACGGTTTTCTTACTGTTTATTACAAGCTGATTACTCAGTGCCCAGCTGCTAAGTTGTTTCGTGACCGTGTTTACTGTCTGCTGTAGCTGTTCATCGTCGTCTCCTTTTAGTAGAATCTTGGTTTCATCTGCAAATATGATTGTTTTGTGTGCATCAACATTTAAGCTTAGATCATTTATGTACAGAAGAAACAGAAGGGGTCCCAATACGGATCCTTGGGGTACACCACATTTTATTTGTTTATAGTCAGATAAGTGATTAGATACAGTTTTTAGTTCAATATTTGTGTGCTTGATGCATACTGCCTGCATATGATTTGTCAGGAAGGAACTGATCCACTCGTTGGACAGACCTCGAATACCATATCTTTCTAGCTTTGATAGCAGAATTTTATGGTCCACCGTGTCAAAAGCTTTTGACAAGTCAATAAAGTCTCCTATTGTTTCCTGTTTTTTGTCCATCAGGTTTACGATGGAGTTGTGTCTTATTATTATCTCTAAATAAATAGCCTATACTACTGCCCATCCTCCTATGTTGGACATTCTGTACAGAAGATAGCTGTCAACTGTTATGTGAAATCCTAGTTACAAAGTTTCAAGAACCAGTATTGAGCGAGAATTTATTTATTAAAAATAAATAAATAAAAAAAAATCTCCAGGTTGTGGAACACAGAACAAACACAAAACAAAACAGTAACACAACACAGTAAAAATACAGTATATTTCAGGAGATGCATAAATTTTAGTTTTATCAACAAAAGAGCTTGCACTACTTGCAGTAGCTATGCTGTCTTGTTTCAAATCTCTTTTATCTCAAGTATTCTAAAATTTTTATTCTGAATAGAGGCAATGATCTGATAAGAATGTGTTTAGCGTTTTACAAAAGACTGTGATTGATCATACGATTTTTAGCTTATGTGGAATACTGTTGTAAATCTGTATACCACTGTTTGTTGTGGAAGTTTTGTAAGCCAATTGCCTTTACTGACTGGACATGAAGCCTTTTCTTTTGTCTTGTATCATGCTCATAGATATTAAAATTTGTGTTTATCTTTTAAATTCTTTCTAAGATACTTACAGAGTTCTAGTATGTACACAGTCAAGTGGGAGGATTGACAACTTCTGAAAGAGGTGTTTGCAACAATCTATTTGTTGAGCTTGTTGCATTGATATTATAGTTCTTTCTGGTTAGGAAAATTAGTCAACTAGATGGGATATTGCTCCAGAATATAATTCTGTACAGTAGCATGCTATGGAATTGACCATAGTTGGCAATTCAAAGTGTTCAAACTTTCTTTAACAGAGATTAATCATAGACCATAACTTATTTTATTTAGTGTTCCATTTATTTGTTTATAAGTGTATGCCATTTGAGTTATTCTGAGGTCATACGCCTAAAACCTTTGTTTCCAGTATATACCATTCGTTTCCTTTTAGGTGTGGTTCCACATTCATTTTCCCCCTTTCCCTTTAACAAACTTACTTTGGGAGTTGTTTTGCTCTAAGCCTTGTTTGCGTCTGAAACAAGGGCTGATGATCCTTAGTTTGGTCCCTTCATCCCTCAAACCAACCAACCAACCTTTGTTTGCAGAGAAGATGAACTTTTGTTGGAGATTATTGTCACACAGGTGTTGTACGCATCCATCACCTTTTACACAGAAATTTGGGATTGCTGTTTTTTTTTTAATCAGTAGTTTATCTATTTAGCTGTGTTGTAGTATTATTTACAGCTGCTTGTAGCTGACTTGGGGTGTTTCCTGTAACAAGGATGTGTGTGTCATCAGCAAAAAAAAGTATTTGTTTGTAACTCACTGTTCAGGCCTAAATCATTTATATACAGGAGAAAGGCAACTGGTCCAAGAATGGATTCATGAGGGACTCCGTTTTTTACAATTTCTACAACTGAGAAACATATCATAGTAACTTCCTTTTGTTCATGTTTTATTTGTGTTTTCTGTTTCCTGTTTGTCAAGTTTGATACAAACCATTTTAGTGCAGTGCCTCTAACGCCATGTACTTGGAGGTTGTCCAACAGTATGTTGTGGTCCAGTAAGTCAAAAACTTTACTTAAGCATAAAAAATGCTAGTGGCATTTTGTTTTCCATCCATTATTTGCAGGGCATTGTGTATAAAATCATAGCTGGCACTAGATATTGATTTATTTTTCTTGACTCCATGCTAAATATAAGTGATAATTTTGTTTTTCTTCAACAAATTGATTAACATATTAAACATTACCTTTCCTATGATTTTCTGTATTTGATTTGTCTCCTTTCTTGTGAAGAGAGACCAGTTTAACAATTTTTAAACAGTCTGGAAATGTGCCTCTCAGAAAAGATGAAATGACCATAAATGCAGAACATACTGCAGTCCTCTATGTATCCCTCTCATAGGGACCACAAACACAAGATTAGACACATTATAGTGTCTGTAGTTGCATTTAAGTAGAATGGAAAAAAAAGGAATATTGGGTAAATTGGAGTTACCCTCTACCATGCACTTTACAGTAGTTTGCAGTGTGTGATTGTAATTACTTGATGTGATAGTTTACAAATTACATGCAAGTTGTTGTTCATGTACCTCAGAATCTTAACTCTACCATCCTTGTACATAACTGTCTGATGGGACTTGTGGTTAGTAATATGAACTGCAGCATTCAGTGAACATCAGACAATACTTCATTATGCACTGTACAAATACATGCATACTAATCCGCAAGTTCCATTTTCGGCAGGCTTCCAATAAAGCTAACAGATCTGACACATAAACCTAAGATTCTGAAATCTGACTTGAAAGGCTTTCTTATGACAGATTCTCTTTTTCTGTCCTTGAGTGCCTCACAATTGATTAGAGCCTACAGTTCTACTGTGTTATTTATTTAGTTTTTAATTTTTACACTTTTATGAACATTCTGTGAATTATCTACTGGCTTATTCCATGACTGAATATCTTCAGATGACATGTTCCTTTGGAAACAAAACATATTAAAACTAATGACCCCATATCCTGCTGCTTGCCCAGATGCCAGCGACCTCCCTTAGAAGCAGCAATATGCTGCACACTGTCAAGTTATTTCCTCACCTAATGAGATAAACCAGATTATACTCAGATGCTAGGAGTAAATGAGAACTGAAGGTATTGGTAAAGCTGTAATGTACATACAGTGAAGCACAGCGCTATCTACCTTCGAGGCTTTGATCTAGGTGCTGAAAAATCTGTCCTAGAAAGGACTGGAACAGAAGAAAGTTGTTCTTCCTTTTTTAAAAATATTTACAGTAACATTCCCTGGGTTAGAATCATGTACAATTACAGATTAATCGTTTTATTGCTCAATATAAGAGCAAAAAAATACTGCGAAAATGCAAATGAGGCTTGGAGGACCTATTTTACAAGCATATTGAGCAAACAGATTACATACAAACATATGCTGATAAAATGACTACCTATTATCCTCTTGTCCAAAACATGGAAACTGATTTCTGTAATGTTTGACGCAAGCAAAAAAATCAACGGAATTTTTTGGCCTGTTGACACTCTCATCACTATTGCTGATGCTCAGTGACGAGATAACGGGTAATTTCTTAAACCTCCCCAATTTCATTACGTTAAAGTGCAAATTTCTTTCTGTTACCAAAAAAGGTGTTACAGTGTGATGTCACTTGCTGATGCAGCAGGCTTTATTGATGTTCAGCTGCAAGCTTAAAGACAGATTCCCTTGATCTATGTTGTGGTCTGTCATGGAATCACTTTGGTTTCTTTTCTAAAAGTGCTATGTAATGAACCCGATCTTCACTATTAATTTCCGCTGCTTCACCCTGATAACGCACATTTCGTAACAGCTAAAAGCTTAATGTCAATTGTGACTGCAATCAGAGCTTACTGAGTCCATATTTGCTTCTCCGGCTACAAATGTTGACGGTTTATACTATATCCCCCGCGCAAGTCATAAAAACAAGAAAATCGTTCTACCCATAACGACTTACTTTGTTTTTATTAAAACATCTCTCGATTTTTCCACATATCGAGTTAGTAGCCCTAGTGTTAGTTCATTGCTTCGCCACCAGAGTATTCTGAGCTCGTCATGACGTAATGTCAAAGCAGCAGTGCTATTGGTGTGCACAGTTCGTGTTTGCCAGAAGGTCAGGAAATTTCGAGAAGTCCGTGCTATAATATCCTCGACGGAGAAGGCCGTGACTTAGTTGGATGTGTGGATCGATAGTGCTGTAAAATTTGTGCTCAAGTGAAGCTATTTCTCAGTAATTAGTTGTTTGCATAGTGTCAGTGCAATAAGCAAGAGCTTGGTGAGTTTTGTGTTGTAACTTCAATCTCGGATTCGTGTTTTGAAACTTCTATTCCTTTCGATCAGCTGGTTCTTTCCTTTATATTTTTTTAATGTGAATTTACTTTACTTGTGTAATTGTGCAAGATTCTAATAGTAGCCAGTTAACCAAAATAGATATCAATTAATATTTCGTTCATGTACAGGCAATCGATCGTGTCAGGTAAAGAGATTTGTATCCGTATAATGTGTTCAACTGTTTTATTGAACATTTTTTTCCCCTTTTAAGGTTTTTTCACCGTCCTGCAAATATGGTGAAAGAGACGACGTATTACGACGTCTTAGGTGTAAAACCAAATTGTTCGCTTGATGAACTAAAGAAAGCATACAGGAAGTTAGCCTTAAAGTACCATCCCGACAAGAACCCAAATGAGGGTGAAAAGGTAAGTCGGTCATTGTCTTGTAGTTAGGTTGAGACGATGATCGCTATTTTCACTCCCTGCGTTGGTATTTTTCACATAAAATTCTAACTAATCATTTTCCAGACGAGCGCTTGACCCTAGCAATGGAGTTTCGTAGTGCTATTACGGACCATCTTTACGCTTATGTGCATAGACCTTGGAAATTCAGTGTTGATTAGTTATCTAAATGTTTTAAGTTACATTTTGATTTCTAAGTAAATCTCCGCTTGCGAGACATTTGTAAAAATGCTAGGCCCAGAAGTTGTGATGATAGGGTTTCTATTTATATTTGTTGATAAAAACCTAGACGTGTATTGCGATGACCACCGTGTCCACTTATTTGTTACGTTAAGTTGTGGACCATTGCTTCAATTAATTTTGAAACAAATATCTAAAACCCCAATAAAAGAAATAAAACATGTTTTACCAGAATAGCAACATCTGGCCATGCTACAGTTGGAAATAGGAAAATTGCGATATGTTTATCAAAGTGTCGAAAATACAAGTGATCTGTGGCACTCACATTTTAACACTTCAACATTATTGGCCAGACAAGGTGGCTTTGCAGCACCAGTATAGCATTTGAACAAGTTGTGTTCAAATATTTGTGATTCAGTAAATGTAAAAGTTGATTTTTCTCCATCATTGTCTAATCAGATGTTCTGAACAGTCTGATTTCATTGCCTTATTAAACTCTACTAATCTTCCTTCATTCCTTTGTCCACAGGAGCAGAATATTGTTATTAACAAAGTGCCATAGGCAGTTACTTTGCAAATTACCATCTCTCCCCCTCCAAGTACCCTTCCCCCGCCAGAAAATGTGGTGGTGATAGGTGATATTTATGTTACAAGGTGCTTTTGTAATAGGCATTTTGGTTTGAAACCTTGTCATTCATTTTAATCTCCTAGATTTTCCTAAATTATTCCGTGTTATGTGTGGTGTGCTGCACAATAGGTTATGGTTTTAAATATTCCTTCTTCCGTGGCCAAAGGTGGTCAGAATTTGTGTTCTGGAACTTAATTGGTTGAATATGTTCTCTGATGGGAGCTGGTTTGAACCCAAGCTTGAATGGCAAAGAGAGAGTGAGAGAGAGGGGGGGGGTGGTGGAGATGACAGTTTGGTTGAGATGTAGTCGTGAAAGCCAAATAAATGTTGTGGTAATGAACTGACAGGAATACAGAAGTGTCAGATTCCAGCTGTCTGCTTTGACCCATGACATCATCAATATGGCAGAAATGGCTATTCTAAGCGTCTCCAATATGGCACCTATGATATCGCTACATACACATGGCAGCAAACATGAAAATACTTCCAGAATGAGATTTTCACTCTGCAGCGGAGTGTGCGCTGATATGAAACTTCCTGGCAGATTAAAACTGTGTGCCTGACCGAGACTCGAACTCGGGACCTTTGCCTTTCGCGGGCAAGTGCTCTACCAACTGAGCTACCGAAGCACGGCTCACGCCCAGTCCTCACAGCTTTACTTCTGCCAGTATCTCGTCTCCTACCTTCCAAACTGCCCGCGAAATGCAAAGGTCCCAAGTTCGAGTCTCGGTCGGGCACATGGTTTTAATCTGCCAGGAAGTTTCATGAAAATACTTATATATTCAATATCATATCCCTCCAAAAATACAAACGGGACAACCACAGGAAATTAGGGCTTTTAGGGAGGGGACAAGCTAAATATAACAGTAAAAAACACACCCAAGATGACAGGAAAAAAATTACAAAATCTATGGGAATTGGTCACTTCCCTTGACCCTGAACTGACCAATAGTGCAGCCTAACGTTTCTGCCCATACAATAAATAGCAAATACAAATTAAGAAGCAACAAAGAACTATCAAATTCCTTAACTCTCAACACAATCTAGAAAAGGTGGATCAATTTCTTGGTACATGTGAAAAGAAGAAATATGGAACAAAAAAGTTATAAGGTAAAGAAGTAAAGGGCTCATTCAGAAATTAAGCTCGGGCATAATAGTTTCGTGTGGTCTGCTTTTTGCAATATCCTGCAAAAGGAATGGGAAAAAAGTTCGTAGCTGTTTAGCTGAGAATTCTCTCACAGTCCAGCACTCCAGACTTCTATAAAATCTACACACTTTTCTTTTAATTTATTATTTTGCTGAGGGACTCTGCATGCACATATGCCATGACTATGCAGTGTTAATAAGTGTTCTGTTCATTGTTTGTGGAACTAGTTCTGCTTCAACTCAAGGATTAAGTAATATTTTTAATACCAACATTTTTAATTTCTAATATACTCAAATTTCATAAACTATTCATATTCATAACTTGCATTTGATGACAATATTGAACTGGTGCTGTAAATATACTGAAAGAATGATTTACTTGATGATTAAAAAATTTAAGATAATCTTTTTTTTCCATAGTTCAAACAGATTTCTCAAGCGTACGAGGTCCTATCAAATCCGGAGAAGCGGAGGATTTATGACCAAGGTGGTGAGCAAGCCTTAAAAGAGGGAGGTGGCAATGGCTTCTCAGCACCTATGGATATTTTCGATATGTTCTTTGGTCAAGCATTTGGTGGCCGCGGTCGCGGGCGTGCACGTGAGCGTCGTGGAAAGGATGTTATTCATCAGTTGAGTGTTTCTTTGGAGGAACTGTACAAAGGAGCTGTTCGCAAACTTGCACTGCAGAAAAATGTTATCTGTGACAAGTGTGAAGGTAGGTTTGCTAGAGTGAGCTTTTTAAAAAAATGCCATGAAAGTTGGTAGGTTCTCACTTGTTTATTTTATCTAGAGCGGCAGGAAGTGACAGGTGTTTTAAATAGAGCACCAGTAATTACCAGTTCTATTTTCTATAGCAGTTAAATTCAAAGTATGCAATTCACCAAAAATATTTCATAGTAAAGATACATGTAAACCAGTAAAGGTTTGTCACTAAGTTTTAATAAACTTATTGGGCTCAGTTCATTCACAGTTTTGTACTTGCCCAACCATCACAAACAAAATTTTCCCACAGCATAAAATTGAAATCTTATCAGTACACTGCAGAAGAAATTAAATGTGTCCAGTCATCAATAGATATGTGTTTAGTTCAAAACAGAAAATTTTTGTAGCAGGTTACTGCTGTTATTTTAGTAAGAAATTGACACACACACACACACACACACACACACTAACCTTCAAAAGGTTAGTGGGAAACTACCTTGCTACATCAGTGCATTTAGGAAACATGAAATTGTGTACACACATACTAACCTTCAAAAGATTAGTGGGAAACTACCTTGCTACATCAGTGCATTTAGGAAACATGAAATTGTGTAATTTCTCAAAGGTTCGATGCTTTGTCAAGTTGTGCTATTGATTGAGTGGATAAACACATTTTGAAGCTCATCCACAAAAAGATGAGCTACTGTTGTCACTCTTGCGTACATGCAAGTGCCAGTAGTGCTAGTGTTTGATTTCAGTATAGTCCAAAGACAGGTATTGCTATTTTTCATTGTTTTCTTCAAGAAGTCTCTAGCAACCACAGTTCAGTCAGCAATCAGCCACCTTTAGTGAATTAGCAGTCTAGTTAAAAGTTGTTTTACTCTCTACAGTAAATTCATTTCTTAGGATGGATAGGCTGACTGCTGCGTACGGACGCAGGAGGAGCTGGCCACTATTCGCGAACAGCTGAACGTGTTGATGGCCACGGTCAGCCGTCTTTGGGCTGCTGCCTCAGAGTGTAGCGGCAGTGGGGAGTCTGGTGCATCGCATGGTACACCCCAGGTGTTACATGCTTCACCCACTGTCCCTGCTGTCGAGACATCTTCGCGGGTACCGGGCGTGGTTGGGCCACCCGCTCCCCAAGGGGAGTGGCGGGTTCAGCGGCATTCGCGGCGCGTAAGGCGGAGGGTCAATGTGGAGGCTGGCCGTGTGGCATCGCCCGCTCTGCCTGTGAGTGGACATGTGGCCGCTCATTCAGCAAGGTCCGAGCAGGCACACGGGGGGAATGGGTTTATTAGTTATTGGGAGCTCCAACGTTAGGCGGGTGATGGAGCCCCTTAGGGAAATAGCGGAAAGGTCAGGGAAGAAGGCCAGTGTTCACTCGGTCTGCTTGCCGGGGGGGGTCTCATCCGAGATGTGGAGGAGGCCCTGCCGGCGGCAATAGAGAGCACTGGGTGCACCCGAAATCAAATTTTTGCTCATGTCGGCACCAATGACTCCTGCCGTCTGGGTTCATCCTCAGTTCATACAGGCGGTTGGCGGAATTGGTGAAGGCGGAAAGCCTCACTCGGGGGGGTGGAAGCTGAGCTAACTATTTGTAGTATCGTTCCCAGAACCGATCGCGGTCCTCTGGTTTGGAGCCGAGTAGAAGGCTTATACCAGAGGCTCAGACGATTCTGCGGAGATCTGGGGTGCAAATTTCTCGACCTCTGCTATCGGGTGGAGAAATGTAGGGTCTCCCTGAATAGGTCAGGCGTGCACTACACACCGGAAGCGGCTACAATGGTAGTGGACTACGTGTGGAGTGCACAGGTGGGTTTTTTAGGTTAGAGTATTCTCTCCCTAGGCCCGACAAGACGCCTCCTGAGACACGGCAAGGTAGGAGTAGGTAAAATGCAACAGGGAATAACAATATTAATGTGCTAATAGTAAACTGCAGGAGCGTCTATAGAAAGGTCCCAGAACTGCTCTCATTAATAAACGGTCACAACGCCCATACCGTACTAGGGACAGAAAGTTGGCTGAAACCAGACGTAAGCAGTAATGAAATCCTAAACTCAGATTGGAATGTATACTGCAGAGACAGGCGGGACAGTGAAGGGGAGGCATGTTTATAGCGATAAGAAGTGCAATAGTATCGAAGGAAATTAACGGAGATCCGAAATGTGAAATAATTTGGGTGAAGGTCACGGTTAAAGCAGGCTCAGGCCCCCTGGCTCAGCAGCTGCTGTGGCTGAGCACCTGAAGGATAATTTGGAAAATATTTCGAGTAGATTTCCCCACCATGTTATAGTTCTGGGTGGAGATTTAAATTTGCTGAATATAGACTGGGGGACTCAAACGTTCATAACGGGTGGCAGGGACAAAGAATCCAGTGAAATTTTTTAAGTGCTTTATCTGAAAACTACCTTGAGCAGTTAAACAGAGAACCGACTCGTGGCGATAACATATTAGACCTTCTGGTGACAGACCCGAACTATTTGAAACAGTTAACGCAGAACAGGGAATCAGCGATCATAAAGCGGTTACTGCATCGATGATTTCAGTCGTAAATAGAAATATTAAAAAAGGTGGGAAGATTTTTCTGTTTAGCAAAAGTGACAAAAAGCAGATTACAGAGTACCTGACAGCTCAAGACAAAAGTTTTGTCTCAAGTACAGATAGTGTTGAGGATCAGTGGACAAAGTTCAAAACCATCGTACGATATGCGTTAGATGAGTATGTGCCAAGCAAGATCGTAAGAGATGGAAAAGAGCCACTGTGGTACAACAACAGTTAGAAAACTGCTGCGGAAGCAAGGGGAACTTCACAGCAAACATAAACGTAGCGAACGCCTTGCAGACAAACAAAAATTACCCGAAGCAAAATGTAATGTGAGGAGGGTCGTGCGAGGGGCGTTCAATGAATTCGAAAGTAAAGTTCTGTGTACTGACTTGGCAGAAAATCCTACGAAATTTGGTCTTATGTCAAAGCGGCAGGTGGATCAAAACAAAATGTCCAGACACTCTGAACCAAAATGGTACTGAAACAGAGGATGACAGACTAAAGGCCGAAATACTAAATGTCTTTTTTCCAAAGCTGTTTCACAGAGGAAGACTGCACTGTAGTTCCTTCTCTAGATTCTCGCACAGATGACAAAATGGTAGATACCGAAATAGACGACAGAGGGATAGAAAAACAATTAAAATCGCTCAAAAGCGGAAAGGCCGCTGGACCTGATGGGATACCAGTTAGATTTTACACAGAGTACGAGAAGGAACTTGCCCCCCTTCTTGCAGCGGTGTACTGTAGGTCTCTAGAAGAGCGTAGCGTTCCAAAGGATTGGAAAAGGGCACAGGTCATCCCCGTTTTCAAGAAGGGACGTCAAACAGATGTGCAGAACTATAGATCTATATATCTAACGTCGATCAGTTGTAGAATTTTGGAACACGTATTATGTTAGTGTAATGACTTTTCTGGAGACTAGAAATCTACTCTGTAGGAATCGGCATGGGTTTCGAAAAAGACGGTCGTGTGAAACCCAGCTCGCGCTATTCGTCCACGAGACTCAGAGAGCCATAGACACGGGTTCACAGGTAGATGCCGTATTTCTTGACTTCCGCAAGGCATTCGATACAGATCCCCACAGTCGTTTAATGAACAAAGTAAGAGCATATGGACTATCAGACCAATTGTGTGGTTGGATTGAAGAGTTCCTAGATAACAGAACGCAGCATGTCATTCTCAATGGAGAGAAGTCTTCCGAAGTAAGAGTGATTTCAGGTGTGCCGCAGGGGAGTGTCGTAGGACCGTTGCTATTCACAATATACATAAATGACCTTGTGGATGACATCAGAAGTTCACTGAGGCTTTTTGCAGATGATGCTGTGGTGTATCGAGAGGTTGTAACAATGGAAAATTGTACTGAAATGCAGGAGGATCTGCAGCGAATTGACGCATGGTGCAGGGAATGGCAATTGAATCTCGATGTAGAGAAGTGTAATGTGCTGCGAATACATAGAAAGGAAGATCACTATATCATTTAGCTACAATATAGCAGGTCAGCAACTGGAAGCAGTTAATTCCATAAATTATCTGGGAGTAGGCATTAGGAGTGATTTAAAATGGAATGATCATATAAAGTTGATCGTCGGTAGAGCAGATGCCAGACTGAGATTCATTGGAAGAATCCTAAGGAAATGCAATCCGAAAACAAAGGAAGTAGGTTACAGTACGCTTGTTCGCCCACAGCTTGAATACTGCTCAGCAGTGTGGGATCCGTACCAGATAGGGTTGATAGAAGAGAGAGAGAAGATCCAATGGAGAGCAGCGTGCTTCGTTACAGGATCATTTAGTAATCGAGAGAGCGTTATGGAGATGATTGATAAACTCCAGTGGAAGACTCTGCAGGAGAGACGCTCAGTAGCTTGGTACGGGCTTTTGTTAAAGTTTCGAGAACATACCTGCATCGAGGAGTCAAGCAGTATATTGCTCCCTCCTACGTATATCTCGCGAAGAGACCATGAGGATAAAATCGGAGAGATTAGAGCCCACACAGAAACATAACGACAATCCTTCTTTCCACAAGCAATACGAGACTGGAATAGAAGGGAGAACCGATAGAGGTACTCAAGGTACCCTCCGCCACACACCGTCAGGTGGCTTGCGGAGTATGGATGTAGATGTAGATGTAGATGCCTGTTAATCATAAACACCACAAGTGTAAGGTGGGTATTTACCATTACACCAGCTTTTACAGTATTAACTGTGATCCTCACTTAGCAAACCTTCATGAAAGAGGCATACTATTCAGACCTTGCATTACACATCGCATTCAAACGACAGTGTTGTTTCAGTAACCACAAACACCTACATCCCTTTTCAAATTACTTTCCCTTGCCCAATTCTTTGTGTCCAAAAATTGATATATTTCAGCAGTCAGTGGTTTCCTGCTAAACTTCCATTTCACAAATTTATGAACTGTAAACTCTATTCAGAATCTAGTGCTGCATTAGATTTAAGTCTCGGCCACTTTATGTTGGAATATGTAGAAAGTTATTTATGTATGGATGAATCCCTTTCAACCTGAGCTGTAAAGAAGGGTATTTTAAGTTAGTGTGGTTGTGGCCAGTATGTTCGTTCCTATTCTCAGTTTTCATCCTTTCATGGTGTGTACCTCTGTAGCAGGGAGATTTTCTCTGCTTGGGTGCGGGTGTTGTTTTGTCCTCATCATTTCACCATTGAGACACACACACACACACACACACACACACACACACACACACACACACACACCACCAACATGGTGTTAACTACAAACACTTGCACTGGGTGGCCCCAGCTTGGGTTTTTCTGCAGTGCGTGTGCACCCTGAGCTGCATACTTCTTTGCTGGGGACAAGTTACATCCATATCTCTGTGAATAAAAGAGTTTAGAGTATTTAAAATCAAACATGTGTACCTTATTGCATGCTATTATTTGCAAAAATCTTGTTTAGATATCTTTAGTCATTGGAGATATGACTATTATGACCATGATTTGCAGTTGACAAGGCTGTGAATGGGTTTGTTGCGTGCAAACGTTGCACAAGTATGAAACCCAGTAACTAAAGAACGAAATACTGTTCTGTTTTCAGTTTTAAGGGGGGGGGGGGGTAGGACGTCAATCGGGCCGACTTGGAGCAGGAGAGGCACCACAGGACATTTTATTTTCTACTGTCTATACTTTTACAAATAAATTCATAAAACTTTGTCATCATGACCAGGAAGGATTCAGGATTCACATACATAGCAGTGGAAGTGCTAAAAGATAACAAAATAAATTTTTTTAGATATGAAATTTCATCATTTTTTCACTTACTGTTGGCTGCATTTGTTGCTATAGGTACATTTTTCTTCACAAGAGAGAGAGATGTTCTTTGAATTTTGCACAGCATACAAACCATGCTTACAGGTGTATGAAACTCTAGAATTTTCCAAATCTATTAAAAACTGGTAAAAATTGAGATAATTAACTACAAAATTTGATTTTTTTTTCTAAACATAAAGCTTAAAACGTAACAGCTCATTCATTTTTTCATAAATTAGTTAGATTACAGAGTTTGACACCTGTAAGTATGGTTTCTATGCTGTGCAAAATTCATTGAACAGTCTCTCTTACTTATGAAGAAAAGTGTACCTATAGCAACAAATGCAGCCAATAGCAAGTGAAAAAATGATGAAATTTCACATGTAAAAAAAATTAGTTTGTTTTTGAACTTCCGCTGCTACGAGTGTGAATCCTGAGTCCTTCCTGGTCATGCTGACAAAGTTTTATGAATTTATAGACAGTGGAAATTAAAATGTCTTGTGGTGCCTCTCCTGCTCAAAGTCGGCCCGTTTGACGTCCTACCCCCCTTAATGAAATTTTGATATTGTATCAACATTTCATTAACTGCAACGTATGAAGTAAAAATGACCATACACACAATTTATGAAGTGCCCTGTTAGCTCTGTGAATTCTTTAAAGCTTAGTGCAGTTTCTGCTTAACTTGAGACAACTCAACAAGAATAGTGTATAAGAAAAAGAAATTCAGTTCTTTATAGAGTGAAGATACTAGGCTGTAAGAGGGACAAGATTCTAATTTTTCACCTAATAGTTTCCAAAAACCCCATACATATTTCATATCAGCTGATATGATGTCATTCAGCACAGGTACCAGCATTGGGCAAGCAGTAAAGTTATAACAAAAGCAGCTCTCAGCACAGAATGCAGAGAGCACATCCGTAGTGGTAAAAGGGTTAATAGTACTGCTGTCCCAATCTGGCGAGCGGTTTATGTATATTGACTCTTATCCGATAAATTGTGTGCATTGTGGACATTATTAATGCATTACAACTGGGTGACAAGGCTGAATTGTTTTGATTGCATTCCTTTTTATGGATTTCTCTCTTCAGAAGCTCAATGTGTGTCCTTTCCTCAGGCCGAGGTGGCAAGAAGGGAGCAGTAGAGACGTGCCCAGCGTGTCATGGCAATGGAATGCAGGTGCACATCCAGCAGCTGGGGCCTGGCATGATCCAGCAAATCCAGTCGATGTGTTCAGAGTGCCGCGGGCAGGGGGAGCGGATCAATCCCAAGGACCGGTGTAAGCAGTGCCAGGGCAAGAAGGTACGTGTTAACCTGCACCAGGGGCTGTGTTGTTAAGAGTGGATTTCTGAGTAAGTAGGCTACTAGTGGCAAGTTGAAATAAACCCTTCTGCCAGAACATTTATAATATTTGTAATTTAATGCAAATGCTAAGATATCCATAGCAAAAGTTGTGGTACTCTGTTTGACAACCAGTTTACAGAAAAACTGCAGATATGAGAAGTTTGTCCTTGTCACTGGTATGCTGCATACCAGAATTTAACTATCAGTTAGAACAAGGTTTTGCAGCTTGAGTTGTCCACAGCAGTGAAAGTCCTTCAAATTTATCAAGTATCAGTTCGTGGCTAATAACTGATATTGTTCCAAAACATACACATAATAACTTTCAGCGAGCAGTGACATTGACTGAAATTATTTGGTGATTATCATCTCTTATTTTGAATGTATTGTTAGTTAAGTGCTAGTAGTATTATTATACCTATTTATTTATTTATTTTTTAGACAATCCGTGACAGAAAAATTCTAGAGGTTCATGTAGATAAAGGCATGGTTGATGGTCAGAAAATAGTTTTCGGTGGTGAAGGAGATCAGGAGCCTGGGTTAGAGCCAGGTGACATCATCATAGTTCTGGATGAGAAAGAGCATGAAATGTTCAAGTAAGTGGTACACGTTTTATGGTAGAAATGATCTTTCTTACAGTTTTCATAGCATGTCAAACAATAGTTAATAGGTAGAATATGAAAGTAAATTTTGAGTCGGGAACGGGGGAAAAAATAGTTTTATTGCCAAATTACTTTTTGCTAAATTACTTTTCATGCCAAAATAATTTTGCCAAATACAGTGTTATTTTTTCCTGATTACATTGTTAATATTTGCTATATTTGGTGCTTTTTTCCAATTTGATGTTGGTCTTTTGCCAAATTTTGTGTTTCTTCAAAGTACATAGTTGTTTCCAATTCAGGGTTTTTGCCAAATTTTTGTAATCAGATCAGAGTTTTTGTGAAATGATTGTCGTTTTAAGATTATGCACAAACCTGAGCACTGAGGGGCTAGGACCTCATAATGCAATTTTAACATGCAATAATTGATACAAATATTAAGTGCATTTGTAGATTTATAAAATTATCGGGAAAATACAAATTTGCAATATCTTTTAAGTCATATCTCATTTAGCAAAAACTATTTTTTGCATCAATTTTGCAATATTTTCCTGTCTAGTTGTTGAAAATAGTGAAATATTGTATTGTGAGCATAAATTATTGGTCATTGAATCCACAAAACCTTGAATTTTCAGCACTATGGTTATGAAATTGAGAAACTGAGTTCTGTTTAACAGGGATTTGAAGTTCAGTTTTAGAATTAGCATTACTTTCCTGTTGACAATAGCATGGTTGACAAACAGTGCTGCTACCCTAGCTGTCAGTTGATGTACATAGACCTGTATCACATAGCCTCCGTTGCTCATACCATTTTCGTAGCTTTCAATGTGTCAACTTGTGTACAAAGAGTGTACCATGCAAACGTCAACTTGGGGTACAGTGAGTGTACCATGCAAATATCTTGTCTTACTTTAAAATGACTGGAATATAAAATTGGAATTCTTTGTGATTCTGTAATATTCTTCATTTGCTTTCCAAACATTGTAATACTATCCAGCTGAAAGTCATACTGAATTTCTTAACCCGGGTTCGATTCCCGGCGGGGTCAGGGATTTTCTCTGCCTCGTGATGACTGGGTGTTGTGTGCTGTCCTTAGGTTAGTTAGGTTTAAGTAGTTCTAAGTTCTAGGGGACTGATGACCATAGATGTTAAGTCCCATAGTGCTCAGAGCCATTTTTTTTTTTTTAATTTCTTAATAGTGCAGTCGTAAGCTGGGTGACATAATTTTTGTGATAAGATTCTGTAGTTAGTTGTTAGGTTTTTTACCAGTTGTGAATTTTTGTGGGCATGGAAGGATGAACAAATAGTTGCAAAATCTTTAGTATGCTTGTGGGCAGTACATGAGATTCCTTTATATTCGGAAGTTAATAAGAATCTTCCAGTTAGAAGATAGTTTTGTTAATATAAAGATGTAAAGACAAATAAGACACACACTGGAAAAAAGATACTCTTTCATTCTTAAGGAAAACTGCTGCTATTGGTTTTGCTTCCACAAAATAAATGCAGTTGTTATTTGTTAAGAACTAATTGTTCATTATGCAGTGGAGAGAAGCTTGTCTTTAACCACTAGGAGGCACACAAAAGTGAAAGAATTGATAAGGGAACAAGTCAGAACAAATACTTACTAAAACTATAATGGCCATGGGTGGGACATGTAGCCAGATGGACCAAGGAAGTTGTTAGCTGGATTCAAGGAGAAGGGAAAGAAAAAAGTTTATGTGAATACACATTACAAAACTTGCAGGAACTACATAGGTGTATATTGCTGAAGACTGTAGGGCATGGGAAATTCCGGATGAGGTCTCTGTCCAGCATCTGGCATTTTTTACTGCCACTGGTGATTATTTTGTATTAATAAATTTATTTTAAAATCAAAAATGGAAAATCCAGGATGGAATAATGACAACATTTTGAAAAGATAGCTTACTACTCACCATATAGTAGAGATTTTGAGCTGCAGACAGGCACAACAAAAAGGTTGCTAAACAAGTAAGCCAAAGACCTTCTCCTGAATTACACACATACAAACAAACAAATGCAACCCAAATACGTGTGACCACTATCACTGGCTACTGAGGCCAATTGGCCTTGGCACCGACAGTGGTTGTGTGTGTATGAGTGAAGAGAGGTGTAGGGTGTGTGTGTGTGTGTGTGTGTGTGTGTGTGTGTGTGTGTGTGTGTGTGTGTTTTTCAGGAGGCCTTTTGGCAGAGTGTACTTGTTTACTTGTTTCGCAGTCTTTCTGTTGTACCTGTCTGTGACTGGAGATATTAATTTGTTTCAAATTTCCAGAGCTTGGCTAACACAAAGTAGTAAAAATAACAAAATTCTGCTGAGCGTCACTCATTTTCTTTTAGGTGAACCAAAGGTTTGGGATGTATTTATGGCTTTATCACTTGCTGTATATACATCTATGGTGCAAGGATCATGCAGGTTTCTGCAAACCAGTAGATGGGGACCCTGCAGGTAACCACATTTTCAGGACTCAACGTCAGTCATGAAGCCTCACTTCCTGAGGCTGGTCTTGCATCTTGACACTCCCATCCTCAGTTGGTTTAGTGCGTTCTGCATCACATATGGCAGATGAAGGTCCGTAGCAGGTTTCTCTTTGTTCTCACCAATCCTTTTGGTTAATGAATTTTGCCACAGTTCTGTTCGGCGAGTTCCAGGTGCTTATAAAATTGCCGATGTGCACGTCAACCTCCTGTTCGACCTCAACCTAGGTTTTAATATTTCACATCCAAAGAGGGATATCTGGGATCGATTTGTCCCCCACCCTGTGCTGTTAGTGTGTGCTTCTGTGGTTGTCAGGTGGTGCTACACATAATTTGATAAATTTTGGTGACAGTAGTTGATCATAAGCAGCCAGTCGTCGTGCACCTAGTCTCATTCAATGCTTTGTCCACCTGTTTGGTGTGTGTCGAGTTCCACCAAACTGGTGCTGCATATTCTACTGCAGGTAATCATATTACCAGGGAAGATGTGTGGCTGAATGTGCCATGCGGTGCCAGTAAATTTACAGGTGTTGTTCTGATCAGATATTTTTAGCTTTATTTCTCGCCAATGTTCTCTAAATGTGAGGCTGCAACCCGAACTTACAACTATTTTGTAATGTCTTAGTCGCATGATTATTCGCCCCTCCAGATATTAACTTCCTCTTGGCTTCCTGGTTTCTCAGGTGGTAGGTGCAGACCTGTCTTTTGGGGGTTTAGCTTTAGACCTGTTGAGGTTTTAAAGGGCTGTTATCAGTTTGTGTCCTCAAAGGTTTTGCCTTAAGCTGCAGTTATCTGTGCAATAAATGTTGTCATTCCAAGGTTGGTTGGTTGGTTGCCTGTATAGATGTTATACAGCAAGGGTGTCGATACACTACTCGGGGGAGACCATTCTGAAAGGCTCTCATTTCATTCGTATTATGCAGAATGACAACCATCCTGTTTCGCAGCAAGCACTGGATAAACTGTTAAACAGAAGTATTTTGTGATTGAATATACCATTGTAATAAACTTCCTTGGGTTTGATGGTGTCACACACTGCCCAGAATCTATGAATACCACTTCTGTAACTTGTTCTCTTCCATTTTTATCTCCTGTGTATTCAGTAAGATTAAGGAGTTGACCACAGCATGGCTTTTCTCGGCAGAAACCTTACTGCTAAAATTTACAAGGATTTTTTTTTATCAACATGCTACGAGATGTGATTAAGGATCAACCTTGCCAATACTGACAAAGGACAGAAAGTTTTTTCAGGCTTAAGGCATGATAAAATTCTGGCTTTGTGCCTGAACTTAGGAATGTGTAATTCTGTAATACAGGTGTGCATTAAGTTTTGGATACTTTGCTTTGTTACACACACAAACATTGGAATATACTGTGTTGTTAAAGAGTCAAAACCCACAGTTTTATTAACCTATCAAAGTGGTAAAATAATCACAATTGAGATAGCTGCATCTTTTAGGATATTTTCTTAAGTGCAGGGTTGATAGACAGTGTTTACCTTTCTCTACACGTAATTGGTCAGAGCCGTGCTTTACTCTTAATGTATCCCAAACCTTTTATCAGTATTTTGAGACTGACTTTATGCTGAAAGACCTGATACTTTTTATCGCTTGTGGAAAGAATATTTTGTATTGAGAATTTGTGTAAGAAATAAATAACCTAGGACTACTTTGTTACTTGTATGGTATTGAATTTGGCTCATCAACAAGAGTGAGATTGAAATCACTTTGCATGCATTGTGAATTAGATTTTGCTCAGTTTCCATAAATCCACACATGCTTTTATCCTATGCTAATATTTTCTTTGGCAGTTTACTTTTCTTTCCTGTACGAATATTGAAGCCATTGGGCAGTTAAATAAAATCTTTTCCTTTTTTTCTTTAGGAGCAATTATTAGACTAGTAAAAAAATGTTTGTGTGAGGTTAGAGTACTGCTGTGTTTTAAACATGTTAGAATTTATTCTTAGGAAGAATTTTGAAAGTGATGGTTTTGTACTTGTTTTGACAACATTGCTCTCTTTTTGTTGCAGGCGATCTGGATGTGATCTCATAATGAGAATGAATATTGAGCTAGTGGAATCGTTGTGTGGATTCCAGAGAGTTATAAGGACATTAGATGATAGGGACTTAGTTATTACTTGCATCCCAGGTAAAGATACTGAAATATCGCATAGAGTAATATAATATTGTGATTCTGTCTAATATGTTATATGGAAAAAAGTAAAATGTAAGCTGTATTCATAATGGATTTGCAGCTTGTTATTCATAGCAGTGTGCTTTTAAATCATTTTTCTTCTGCACCTAAAGCTTTTTGTGTGTTCTGGGTGCATTTTACGCATATACATTTGTTACCAGTCTATGTTACTGAATTTTTCTTTCTGTATGTGGAGATTATTCAGAAGAAAAGAATATAGTTGGACAATTATCACACAAAATGAGTAGATAACAAATGTAAATCCTTATTGTAACTGCCAGTGTAAAGTGCAGTTTAACACTACATTAATTTTTCAGGTGAAGTTACCAAGCATGGTGATGTCAAGTGCATTATGAACGAGGGAATGCCTCAGTACAAGAACCCATTTGAGAAGGGACGTCTTATTATTCAGTTCCTTGTGAATTTTCCAGCTACTATTCCGCCGGATGTTATACCACAGTTGGAAAACTGCCTGCCACCACGGTATGTGACTTTGACATTGTTATTCTCACATCCACAGTATAAACATGTGGAAATTATCTTAAAATTATAAGAGTAATTGAAATTTGTGGATGGAACAGTAAGTAAAAAAGGAATGGCAACCACTCATCTGTATTGAACTGATGGGCGGAGCAAACACACACAAAACAGAGAACAGTATTCACAACTGTGAATGTGTGCCCTTTTACTAGGAAAAAGAGCTTGAAAGCTAGTGTGAAAACTGTTTTCTGTTACATGTTTGTATGCTCTTAACAGAAGAGTTTCCTGGAGAATTTCATATTTTTTGTGTGCATATAATTTAAACAATTAACATTTTACAGCTGGTGTTTGAAAAACCTGTTTTGTTGATCATAACTATTCACCAAATAGTCACCAGAATTAGAAAATCATAGTTATCAACCTTCCATCATCCATTCTGATTACAGTTTTTCAAAGATCTATCATCTGAATCCAAAAAAAGATAAAATGTGATTTTTGCAGCAGGAAGGGGTAAGGAATGGTAATGACCCTCCCTTCCAAGTGTGGAATGAGGAGAGGGGTCTACACAAAGCAAACTAGCATTCTACCCCACAACCCAAGAGATGTACCAATTCAGTATCAGTTGCCAGTCAGTTGTTGCAAAATTTCATAAGTAATGCACCATCCATTGCTGTTCTTCTCTCTACAGAAAATACCAGGTGGCTCTGGGTTCTAAAAGCTCCCAATAGTGTTTGATCTTCAGTTTGCAAATTTTTTCTCACCGTCCAGTAACCGGGCAACACCAAGCACTTTTATTAAGCTGGCTTTGAGAAGAATATTTATTGTGTAGTGTGTGGCAGCAGTTTCTCAATTGTCGGGATTATATCTGGTGTGAGGGAATAATCGGTTTCATAAAATGTACAAGGAGAGGACTAGAGGGATAAGCAGTTGTGCCCTCCCAGAGTTACACACTCTCTCTCTCTCTCTCTCTCTCTCTCTCTCTCTCTCTCTCTCTCTCTCTCTCTGTGTGTGTGTGTGTGTGTGTGTGTGTGTGTGTGTGTGTGTGTGTGTGTGTGTGTGTGTAGTTTTACATGCTCTCGACAAATATATTAGTGGCTACAATCTCTTAATGAATTGCTATACTAGACTACTGGGAGAGTATTGAAATAATAAGTTTGATAGTTGAGTTTAAGTTTTTAGTGTATTGAAATACATGTGAAAAACTAGATCTGGAATTTAAATTTCATACAAATTACTCAATTACTACAGATACAATTGAGCTGTTCAGTGGCATTGACATAAAAATTTGGTGTCCTTAAATAGTTGTGGTCATAAGCTTTTCTTGTCCATATTGAGACTTTGCATTTACGTACCAGTGCACACAATGAAATCCCAAATTATTCTAATAAAACTTCTCTCTCATCAATAACGTAAGATGCTTCACACCTCAAAATTCAAATCTTGTCAGTAGAACACTAAATTTTCACACTAAATCTCCGTATAATACCCATTCTTATTTGTATGTGTCCAAAATATCAGCCATTAAGCCACTATTACATGATGCACCTAAGATGTGCACCTAGCAGCAGCACGTCAAGCATGTTTGCAACTGCAGACCAGTTCGTGTTACCATATAACACGATGTACATGAAATAGTCTTTGCACAAATCCACAAATGTGCACTAGTACTGCAAAAATCTAGATAGAAATGTCTGATTTCTGTAAAGTCGTTCACTCAGATTAACAATTTCTGAGAGCTCAGGGTTTCTTTTTATTAATTGCTCACATTTGTTGTTGTTGTTGTTGTTGTTGTTGTTATTATTACCACCATCCTCTTAAGTAACTGTTTGTTGTTGTGGTCCATCACACAGTTATCTTATTAATTTCTGGAATTATTGGATCAGCTGATTGTTTTATATTAGGATACTTGCTAGTACAATAATGTTTACCTAAATTTACATTTATAAAACATTTTTCACATGGAGGATGTGGTTGTTATTGTTTTTTTTTTTTTGCACTGGCAGTGTCTGTATTCCTTAGGATTAGGGCACAATATCAATGTTAAAAAATCCAGATACTGTTCAGTTCAACCCTGGTTGGTAAGAAGAGAGAAAGGCAGTGGTATATATTCCCTGTTACTGAAGGAATTGAAGCCTGAAGATGCACGGGAATTCTGGGACATTGTGAGAATTGGCGTGGCTTAATTCAACAAACTGCTGTCAATTATGGAGTGAGTTTGCTCTAGTGACTAATGTAGGATGAAGTAAGGATTAAACCATTTGTTTGTTCATTTTGTGATCACACTTGGCCAACTATTGCCAGTTTCTCCCTCGTGGCATGCTGAATGAAAGCAAAAGATACAGTCAAATCGAACATGAGCTTCTGCCAGTTAAGGGACTAAATATACAAATTGAAAATTGAACATATATTTACTCAAAAAAAATCCAATGTATTATGATAGCTGCAGGTCATGATTGTACAGACACCTTTTGTCACTACACACCTAAATTACACTTAATACTTTTTTGGTCCATACAAAAAGTTCATTGGCAAAAACTATTACTTCTGTTTAATTATTGCATTTATGAAAATTTAATCACTGAAAAATTCACAAAATCTCAAATACCGAAATGAAAAGTTAGCTGCTGGCCACAGATGCCAACCTGTACAGTAAACCATAAACAATAATAAACAGAAAGCACTCATATTTGCAACTATAGTTATTCATTTTACTGTAGCATTTTGGACGCAGACTACAGTAGGAGACAGAATGATTGGCCACTCACATTTAAAAGTGAAGAAATTGTTAAAAGCTTCGGAACTAATTTCCCCAAGGAAAAAGGGATAGGTTGGGGAAGGCAAGGAAGAAGGGGTAGGTCGCTCAGGCCTTAGGATAAGGACCAACCTGTTGTGAAAATGTAGATGAAGTGGGAGACATGAGAGGAGGTGGTCAAAGATAACAGGCCGGACATTCTCATTGTGGCTTCTGATTGTCCTGCCACTTCTTTTTCCTGAGGACGAGACTTATTGTTGGGAAAGATAGGATTAGTATTTTCAATAGGGCCTGGATTTTAATTTCCTTAAAAAAAAAAAAAAAAAAAACAGTGAAATATTCAAGCATTTGACCGAAAACTTACATAAATATGACCTTAAGAAATACGAGGGCGGTTCAGAAAGTAACCTCCGATTGGTCACAGTGCGGGTTGTGGGGGGAGTAGCGACGCCATCTGTGCGTTCACGCACTCAACAGGTCAGTCGGCATCAAGCCGTGGTCGAGTGAACGTTGTACCTGCGCTAGTTTAGTTTTTGTGGCAGTTTGAAATGTGTGCTGCAATAGAAAACCCCGCCAAATGTGAAGTGCGTGCAGTCATAAGGTTTTTTGCAGCCAAAGGATATTCTGCAGCAGCTATTCATCGTGAGCTTTGTGCCGTGTACGGACCGAGAGTTATGAGTGAAGGAGTTGTCCGTGAATGGGTACGTTTATTTAAAAGTGGACGAGAAAACGTTCATGATTAAGAGAGGAGTGGTAGACCATCATTGGTGACTGACGAACTCGTTCAGACAGTTGATGCAAAAGTTCGTGAAAATCGACGTTTCTCAATGTCGGAGTTGTCTACTGGTTTTCCACAGATTTCTAAGACTCTCTTTTACGAGATAGTGACAGCAAGATTGGGTTACCGTAAGTTCTGTGCACGATGGGTGCCCAAAATTCTTACCGACCACCACAAAACTCAAAGAATGGCCTCTGCATTAGACTTTCTCTCACGTTATGAGAACGAAGGAGAACCATTGTTGAACAGAATCGTGACCGGTGACGAAACCTGGATTAAGTACGTGAACCATGAGACAAAAGAACAATCAAAGATGTGGGCACATTCAAATTCGCCTACCAAACCAAGAAAAGCCTCGCAAGATTTTTCTGCCAGAAAACTGATGGCAACGGTGTTTTGGGATGCCAAAGGGGTGTTGTTGGTTGAATTCATGGAACGTGGTACGACCATTAATCAAGGCGTGTACTGTGAAACAATAAAAAAGTTACAACGGGCTATACAGAACAAACGCCGTGGTATGCTGACTTCCGGTATCGTTTTTTTGCACGATAACGACCGTCCTCACTCTGCTCGCAGAACAACGGCCCTTCTTGAGTCCTTCAAGTGGGACGTTATCAACCATCCACCTTACAGCCCAGACCTGGTGCCAAGTGATTATCACCTCTTCATGCATTTGAAGAAATGGCTCGGGTCACAGCGGTTTGATGACGACGAAGAACTCAGATGCGGTCACAGGCTGGCTCCAGGCACAAGCGGGTGATTTTTATGCGGAAGGAATTTCAAAGCTTGTGAAGAGATACGATAAGTGCCTCAATCGCTATGGAGACTATGTAGAAAAATAGTGCAAAGATGTAGTTGTAAGATGTATATATTAAAATATTTTTATTTAACTTGGTGTATTTTTTTAAATCAACCGGAGGTTACTTTCTGAATGGCCCTCGTAAAATATGACTTAATAGAAGTTTATTTAAAGCATTCTTGTTTGTTTGATTATTTATTCACCATAAAGTAATGCAAAATTCACTTCTCAAAATATTGTAAGTATAGTTCCTTTCTGTAGGGTTTGTGGCTAATTTGCACCTATTTTTTGAATCTCTGAATGTTTTATTTTCTAAACACAAAGTACAGTGAAAAGATAATCTATGGAAACAATAAACCAATGTTTTTATTTCTACGTAGTATTTAAAGCATTTCACATTATTTAATACCGTATGTCAATCTTCAGTATCTGCAAAATTGCACTGGATCACAAGGTGCATTTTCAGGTTTTCCATTGTCAAAGATCTACGGCTGTCGCTGAGGATAGTTTTGTACCTGGGAAAGCTCCTCTCCACTTCACAAGATGTCACTGGAGGTCAGCTTTGTTTCAGTATCTTGAAATTTTGCGGCATTCCCTGAAAGACTGTCACTAATGTTCTACAGTGTAGAATAACAAGGATTCCGTTGGAGAACACTTCACAATTTGGTTTTCACTTTCAGCCACATGACCATGAGCTCGACTGAACTCACCCTGCACATGTTGCCCAATACTCAGGGCCTCACATAGCTGAGTGCCAACAGCTTCCAGTCGTTTGACGGCTTTTGATGTAGTGAAAAATTGGTGTCGATGTATGCCAGGTTTAGAGACAATGTATCTGTAAAAACTTCTTTCACAATTTTGATAGCACTTGGTTCATCACTATCAGGCTCACAGAAGATTGTCTTTATTTGGGTGTAGTTCATGTAAGAACAGGTTTTGGCGGGAGAAGGATTGAAGGTGCATGTTCCTTGATTTTCTGCACCTGTAGCGGAGCCTTCACATAGATTTTCTTGCCACAGGAAATTAACTTGTCCATGTCAGGGTAATTGGATCACACCTCTTCGGCAATTCTGTGCAACGCATGTGGCGTACACCATACTGAGGTAGAGAATCTGAAGCCCTTTGGCTGGTTTAGCAATATATGAAGCACCATCTGTTACAAGCAGCAACATGTTGTCTGTTTTCACACCATCAGGCCACAGTAGCTTCAGAGAGTTGTCAAAATAGCAATCGTCGAATTTACTCTATCAAGAGCTTCACACATTAGTAGGAACATATCTCCAGAGCCATCAACTTTTAGAACACCAGCAACAACATTGGCAATATATCGCCCACTAATATCCGTAGTTTCATCTAACGACAGCCAGATCTTTTGCTCAGCAATGGTAATTCGTATTTTGTTGAGCACATCATTGTAGTATACAGATAAATAATTCTCTCTCAGTGTAGATTCATCGGGAACTGGATGTGTTGTGTACTTCTCCAAGAACCATCTGAATTGTGGATTCTTCAGCTTTTCCAATGGGATGTTACAGGACACGATCATCTCACACAAATCCTTGCAGAATGATTGCACGGTTGACGATTGACCTGTCTGTTCAAATAACAGCGTTTGCCTGCTGTTATTTTCATCACTCCATTTCACACAGCTGCTGTGTTTAGCGGCATTATAGTGTTGTTGCACATTAAAGCGCTTTTCTGCACTAGCTTTAACTTCACACAGTTCACAAAATAATGTTTTCCCATCAGTGCTAAAGAACTCTCAAAATTCTCGAACATATCCTCACAACTTCACGCTGTTGGAGCACTTGGCTTTAGGAACGTTGAACAAGGCAAAAGCTGTATTCAAACTGGTTACTGGGAACACCTGTGCGACTGCAATGATTATTATGGCAGAAGCTGCCTTTGTCGGCTCTGAGAGCGTATTGTCGACTCTGTGCAGCAATGTTTTATGTTTGCGAAATGACTGTTGTGGTACACCGATTTTGTGCTACAGTCCTGAGAAATAAAGCTGTGTACTAATTTATCTGTTTATCTTTCATAAAAGCACATTAAATATTATCTCGTGAGCAACATATTCATTTTCTTATTCACGTGTCCCGTAAGATAAGAGAAAAACCGTATATTCATTTTTGGGAAAAGTTGACGGAAATATGACCTATTATATTAAGTTAGCTGCACTATGACCTATTACTAAAATTTGTTGAAATATGACTATACGCACAATCAAAATACATTTTTCGACACTAAAATGCCTAGATTTGTGTATGAATTGTTCTAAAATTCACCCTATAGTTCAGAAAAGAATGACTTGCCATTAAAATCCATGCCCTAATTATCAACTTCAATGTGTCTTTCAGTAGCTATGGCCAGCTGTTTTTATTATTTTATAATTTTATCAATTGAACATCCCTTAACCTCATTAAGAATCACATCTGACAAGGATAAAAATTATTCTAATAAATGCTCTAATTTTGCAGGCCAGAATCCATGATACCTGATGGAGCAGAAGAGTGCTTGCTGATGGACATGGACCCAGACCAGGAAGCACGGCGGCGTGAGTATAAGAACGCATACGATGAAGATGAGTCGGGCACTGGTCCCAGTCGGGTTCAGTGTGCTACACATTAATGGTGCACATTGTCGGACTTGCTCTTAAATTTATTCTGTGGGAGCCTCAGCTAATGTTATGTGGCTGTCCTTTTCCAATTCTTGTCTTTTACTGGAGCACTTGGCATGTGCAGATGTATCATTCTGACACTGTTCTCAATGTTGCAACCTGTTCTATTCATTGCCCAGGTTCCATCGTCTGTTTAATTTACAGTATAGATTGTGAAAGAACTTTGTATACAATCAGTTCCTGTACATCATTGTTGACTTAATTAAAATTAAGAAACCAGAATTCATAGTTACACTCCTAATTTTTAGTAATTCAGATTGACCATGCACCTGTTGGAAAAATAGAAAAATTTAGTTGTATATGCAGTTCCCATTTTATGGGTGTGTGCAACATAAATTATCAGTATTATAGGTGTAGTGTAAGGATAACAGGAAGAAATCATTGAATGTGATCTCAACCTTGCCACAACTGCTTTATCTGTATGTGCTTCATATTATAACTATGAATATTGCACTATTATTTGTTGCTTTATTTTGTGTAACTATGAGTCTTCTGAGAATTTCAGTTGGATGAAATATTTGTCAGAAAGTGCTAAATCGTGTAGTTGACAATATGATTTTGGTAAATTTATTTTATTCTCATTAGGCTCTGTCACGGAGTACCAGTTTTAAATGACAATTTAGTATAAGACACAAATTTCCCTTCTGCCTAAAATTTGCAGAAATGTGAACATTCATAGATAATGAAATTGCAGTTGCTGTTTATACCAATTATGCTGGAGGTAATTATTAAATTTGCTACTGGCATTGTTGTGAATTACAACAAATACAAAATGTTAGGTGCTCTGGAGTAATCATGGACTGCTGTTAATAAACAATTTTCAAATTGTGAAATGAGCAAGTCTCAGTAATTAAAGCACGTGTGAAGTGTGACATTTATGCCTTGTGGACTCTGAGAATATTCAGTTTTCTAATGTGAATGTTTTCTGATGCCATTTGGTGTCTTATCAAGCTATTCCATGTATGTGTTAAGAGAACTTTTGTTATACAGTGACATAATTTATTTTCCTATGTTTAGTCAGTTATTTCTGCAAATTTGTTGCATTCCACAAAACAATGGTACAGCTGCATTTCTGCAGATTTACTCAGAGATCAGTTGCCTGAGTTTTTGAAAGCTTTATTTGTAATTTTTAACAACTGTTTGTTTCTAAGAGTTTGTAAGTGTACTATTTAATATGTGCTTTCCAATTATTAAATAAATACAATGATTAAACTTCGTATTTCATTCACCCCAAAGCCGTAACTTGCTGCCATAAAGGTTTACAGCTAGTGCTTAATCATGCTACGCTGCACAAAAATCTTAATGTTGAAATCACGAAGCCATCTAATCTGCTGTCACAGTTTGCGGCAGTATGAATATTTACCATCGCAATACTGAGGTGGGGGAGGGGGTATGTTGTGCCCACATTTTGTAAATATTGTAACCTAACTGTGTACCTCATATTTTAAAATTTTGAAAAAAAAAATTGGTTTTAATGGTTCCTTGTACCAGATTCTGTAATTGTTTCAAATTGACCAAAAAAATTGAAATGTTAGTAAGAATATGACTTTTCTTAACAAATCTCATTCCTACACATTTATGTATATTTTTCAAAAGTATGTTGTAACAATTAACGAAATTTGTACTTTAAAAAAGTACACATTATGGAAAATGTATTGGTGGTAGTAAGGTGCTGAAAGATATTTTCAGGTTCTGAACAGTACTTACACATTAGTGCCTGTTGAAAATGGCTGTTGTCAATAAGTTAACACCTAGATTTTTATTGTGTGCGCATCATGTGGGATGATGGGTATGGGTTGACAGGAAATGTAGCCGGTCTCCACATGTCATTTTTGGCTGCCCGTTGTACCCTTTCCCTAAATGTCCTCCATGTTCTCAGCGGTACATCGTGGGGATCGGCTTGAACCATCCTACTTCGCCTATATCGGTCGATCGTCCGCTCAAAGCTGGATAATGGGAGCTTTGTATATTCCTCTGCACGGCCGTCAATCTTACGCCGCCTCATCTCTATACAACATCGAAGCGTTCTATTCTAGTCCTGTCGAGTCTTCCAGCTGAAGCTGGTGAACTGCCACTAACCTACTGGCGCGATATACTGCTTTGTCAGTATGCC
Source organism: Schistocerca nitens (assembly GCF_023898315.1). Lineage (NCBI taxonomy): Eukaryota > Metazoa > Arthropoda > Insecta > Orthoptera > Acrididae > Schistocerca > Schistocerca nitens. The sequence goes on along the minus strand of NC_064625.1, from coordinate 154,082,114 downwards.
TGTCAGCTATTATCAATGCCCGACCACCCGTCTTATCGTTCCTTTTTTGAAGACTCTCTCGACCGTCAATACGGGTTGGATGTATCTGCCCTGTTACCAACTTGGAGTTCGCTTTTGTCGCCTCCTTCAGCAACTTGATTTTCCACTCCCTGCAACCTTTAGAGTGGGTGAGAGCTAAACGCCACCTTGGCTCCAGGCTCCGGTTCGCGTTCACCTTGATCTCGGCTCACTCCCAAAGGAGGTTACCCCAGCTTCGGTATACCGCTCGCCGTTTGTCAAATTTCGTTCCAAGTTCATTAATACGATCTTCATTTATACAGATGGCTCTAAGACCATTGACGGTGTCGGGTGTTCTTTTATTGTCGGGGCACACAGTTTCAAATACCAGCTCCATGGCCACTGCTTGGTCTTCACAGCTGAGCTATTTGCCCTCTATCAGGCTGTTCTTTACATCCGCTGCCACCGACATTCTGCTTATGTCATCTGCTCTGATTCCCTGAGTGCCATCCAGAACCTCAGTGATCCGTATCCGGTTCACCCTTTCGTGCACCGGATCCGACACTCTCTTCAGCAGCTGGCGGACGACGGTTCTCCGGTTACCTTTATATGGGTTCCTGGCTATGTCGGTATCCCTGGGAACGAAGCTGCAGATGCCGCGGCCAAGGCTGCGTTCCTCCAGCCTCGGACAGTTTCTTGTTGTGTGCCTTCATCTGATTTTAGCCAGGTCATTTGTCACTGCATTTTATCGCTGTGGCATGCCGAAAACAAGCTTCGGGCCTTGAAACCTGTCCCCACGGCTTGGACGACCTCTTCATGCCCTTCTCGGCGGGAGGTCGTTTTGGCCCGGTTACGGACTGGACACTGCCGGTTCAGCCACCCACATCTGCTGACGGCTGCGCCGGCGCCGTTTTGCCCATGTGGGCAATTGCTGATGGTATGCCACATTTTAACGTCCTGTCCAAATTTTAATACACTGCGCATCTTGGCCTGCCATGTACTCTGGTTGAAATTTTATCGGATGACCCAGGAGCAGCTGCTCGTGTTCTTCGTTTTATCCACTTGACAAACCTGTCTAAGGACATTTGATTATGCTGTTTTCTTTTACTCCATTGCCTGTTAATGTGCCTTTTATAGTGTTGTCCTTTTTAGTTGCTGTTTTAACATTGTGCCTCGCAGTTCATTCATAATTTAGTCTGGACACTAATGACCACTGTAGTTGTGCGCCCTAAAACCACAAACAAACAAAAAAAATGTATGAGTGGCTGTGACACATTTGTCTAGGTGTCAAATTTTCTGGGCAACTTTGTTTGGTATGGAAACATGGTATAAGCACTTTGTCAGAAGTTAAGTCAATTTAAATCATTCTTAAAAATCAAGCCAAAGCAGGAGTTGACAATTTCGTTTAACATGTTGACTGCCATGAGGGTGCCAGTGGACACAGCACAGCCTCGTGCTTGACAGGCACAGAGGCAGTCCATTTTAACTTTTCTCTGTGATTTTCGGTGTTATGTATTAATTTTCTCATCTTTGTTTATCTATGCTCCTTATAGACTAACATTTTTTAAAAAGCCTGCAGGTATGTCGCATCTAGCTGTAATGTAAACTAGATATGCCATGATGCTGCAGGTGAGTTCTCACAGCAGGAATCAGAACAGACTGACTGTAAATAGTAAGTAAACTGTAAACAATGGAAGTGATCACACATATAACAAAAAATTTGAGTAGGCAAGTAAAATTGAGGACACAGGTACCTAGCAGTGAGTCTGTTAATAACATACTGGGCAGAGCCTTTTGTTCAGAGTTTAACAGAATGCTTCTTGTTTCAAAGCTTCACACCTGCCACGAGTTTGAATCCTCAAGTAAGCTCCTGACATGTGTTTGGCACCTTTCTAATTTGTCCCCCCCCCCCCCTCCCCTCCCCCTTTGTGTGGGCCTTCTGTATTCCCTGAACTGGGGGTCATGTGATTTTGGTAATCTTTATTGACTCTATATGCAAGACGGTATAATAAGCTCGGATAGCTCACAATGCTGTTGCTAGTGTTAAACTGCTAAGGCATGTGGCTGCAGGTGAAAACAATAGCCATCTGTCGAGTTGTGACAACACCGACGCACTGCTATAGGTGTTTACAAAATCACATTATGTTCTTGGTTGAGATAGGCTTGTGAAGCTGCCGTGCTGAGCCCACTGCAACTGTCAGAAAAGAGTCTTAACTCTAGACTCCTGCAATAATTCTTGATATGTTGACATTCCAACTGAGTGTTGTTTCCATCCTAAAATTATTTGCATTATGTTTCCAGTTAGTGTCCTACACAAGATTGATGCATTTACCACTAAGATGTATTCCAGAAATTAGTTAGTGGTACCATCAGATGGTTTTTCGGTAGAGTGGAGAAGTAACTAGCCATTGGATCAGCAATGTCTAGTTCTTGTATTCCTGTTTTTTGTACATGATCGTGACTGACTGGTCATTGCCTAATGGGAACCATATCCAGCAGAAAGAACCCTTCCCCTTCGGTCTTTTCATTTTCCAGCGACAATGCCATCGGCTAACTCTTTAACTTACAACTTAAATGTATTAACTAGCTTAGTGCTCTCTGCTTCGTTCACATAGACTGTATGCTCTGCTTGTGTCCCCCCCCCCCCCCCCCAAATTAATTTCATAAATTTTCATCCCGCAGAATTTGAAAAAATGCCGAAGCATTTTTTAAATTTCTGACTGAGAGAGTACCAATTTTCATAGCTCTAACTTCAAAATTGCCTTAATAGTGACTTTTTAAGAAACTTTTCATCTCAGTTTCACACCCTTAGCTGTGAAATTTGGGAAAATCCTTGCTTAAACGATGCCTAAAATATAAGTTCAACACTCTTCAAATTTCAAGTTCGTATCTTTAGCAGTTTGGGATGGGCAATGAGTAGTCAGTGTATGTCAGGATATTGGAGTTTGCATCTATAAAATTATTTTTCCCTCCACTGCCCTTTCATATGGTGGCATCTCAAATAACTTGCTGATGATCATGTTTCCAGGGAGGCCTCCCTGTTTACCTTTCCCTGTTGCTTCATAACCTGGGTTGTGAGTAACTGAACCCATGCATCTATAAAATTATTTTTCCCTCCACTGCCCTTTCATATGGTGGCATCTCAAATAACTTGCTGATGATCATGTTTCCAGGGAGGCCTCCCTGTTTACCTTTCCCTGTTGCTTCATAACCTGGGTTGTAACTGAACCCACTTTCCCTTCTTTCCTTTCCCCCCCCCCCCCCTCTCTCCTCCCTGATAAAGGAACAAAGTTCTGAAAGGTAGGAATGTAAATTTTCTGTTCCGTTCTGTGTATCTTCTGTACTGAGCTGAGGTAAGTACTGGCCAGCCCCTCTCTCTCTTTGTTAGTATTTGTTTCACATCTTTATATGAGATTTTCCGTTAATCATTTAAATTGTAATAGTTGGCAACCATGTGGTAGTGTATATCATTAGAGCATGGAAGCACTGTGAAAAGTACAGCTGAAAAGGCTGTGCGCAGAATTGCAATTTGTGGTGGGATGTTGGTGCTCAGTTTGTATTTGAGCTAGGAAAGTTTTTGATTTAGCACAGTCCATTGGCGATTTGAACATTGCTTACTGTAGCTATGTTTCACAAGCCCTGGATGATGAACTGGAGCTGGCACCCAAAGAAATTGTGCAAATTGATTAGTTCCTTTTGCAACATATGTCAATAGGGCTAACTTGATAATCAGCTAATGATACCATTTCGGTTGTACATGCAAAAAAAACAATCGCCCTTGTTCAGATTTTACATGCAAGTCCCCTTAAATAACACTGGACTGGAGTGAGACTGCTGGCTAAAAATTTTGTCCATTGGTGTATCAGGCCTTCGTCTAAGATAAGTTTTAACCTTTTGAGGGAAAAAAAATCTGGTTTTGTTTGGATTTTATGTGCAAAACAGTTTTCTCTCTTTCTTTGAGGTTTTGGAAGTGTATTTTAAACTTGAATGAATCGGTTCAAGCTTTGCAAGAAGGTGGATACAGGGATAAAGTCGAGAGATTTTGTTTTATCCAGTGATCTTTATCCATTGTAGACATATGATGATGGTTTAAAGTCAAGGCAAATGTAGAGCACAAAATTCTTCTTCCATGAATTGAATGTGTGGAAACCATTTAGTGTGAATTTGATAAATAAATAACACATTCTTGCAATGAAACTGAAAACTGTTTCAAAAATTTAGCTTCATTTAGATTTTACATGCAAAAAGCTTTTTTGCGGTTTTTTAATGTGCACTGCTTTTGTTTCAAACTTGCATGACTTCGTTCAAATTGTGTAACAAGGTAAACAAATAAATGTAAGTAATGGTCATCCTGCTGCTTTATGAAATCTGTATCTGTTGCCAAGGTGTAAGCAACATGGTTCAGAAAAAAAAAAAAGCTGGAGCAGTTGTCACTAGTCAACAAAAACCTACATCAGTTGCCAAGTTGTGGCAATCTAATGTCAAAATTATTCTGTAGTAAAAAATGCTGCTATCATAGCGTGAAAGAAAAGGTGAATATGTATTAGACACAGTTAAGGATGTAAAAGAAAGGAATTAGCATTTCAACTAATCTGACGTCTCCAAAGAAGTTTGAATCAGAACATCTTGACATATTCACCCTTTTTTTTAGAGTTACCCCCACTTCCCCTGTGCTATGTGCTGTTATAGACCAATAGACACAAATTTATGTGCTTCTGGAGAATGGGATGCATCTGCAGTAGGAAGTATCCCAGAGTGGGGAGTGTGGATCCTAAACTTCAATGTCACATTGCACGAAATGAGCATTGCCATGTTGTATGGCATGTGTTATGTTATACACCATGGCATATATCACGTTATTTTACTTGACACAGTGCATTATATTACATGACATGGATATTAGTAATAACAAGTAAAAAAGTGTAAATGTCAAGATATTTTGATTTAAATGTCTTTGTAGCTACTGGATAAGTTGAAAAGCTAGTTCCCTTCTTTTACATCCCTAAATGTGCACAGAAGTTATCTGCCTTTTTTGTGCTTCAATAGAAGCATTTGTCACTCTGTCCAATACTATCACATTATTTGAAAACCTTAACACCATGTTAGGGTTTTTACCTGGAATTAAGTCAACCTCTGAATGGCACCATGTTTTCATATGTTGCAACAGTTCCAAAGGGCATATATTCTACACAAAACTTTCTTTGTTATGTATCTGATTTTTTTAGTTGACTTACTCTCTGCAAAACAGATGCAATGGAGGAATAACTGAAAATGACTTCTGCTTATTATTTTAGGCAAAATTTTATTTTTGAACAGAGGATTTTTGTCAATCTGTTGTTGGATATATTGTAACTCTCGTGTATATAACAGTGCCAAAAATTTTATGAATTTTTTATGATTTGTTTCTTTCCATCACTACATATATACACACACACACACACACACACACACACACACACACACACACTTTTGCTTAGAACTGCTATCAAAAAAACTGTTCCATACCTGTTGGTATCGTTTAGTCACTTCATCATAAAAAATATATTAAAAACAGTGTGGTTTGAAAACAGTTCAGTCTGAAGGATAAGATAAATTATAGTTCCCAGAATGAGATTTTCACTCTGCAGCGGAGTGTGCGCTGATATGAAACTTCCTGGCAGATTAAAACTGTGTGCCCGACTGAGACTCTTAACTCGGGACCTTTGCCTTTCACGGGCAAGTGCTCTACCATCTGAGCTACCGAAGCACAACTCACGCCCGGTCCTCACTGGCGGAAGTAAAGCTGTGACTGCACGGTAACTCAGCGTGTTCAGTCAGAACGTTAGCTTCCCTTTCTAATAAAAAAATTGAGCGAACAGATGAATGAACAAACTGAACGTGTGTCATCGGACGTCTGCCCTGAACAAATATGGTGAACAATGTAAAACAAAAAAAATTTTTTTTTTCTTTTATTAAGACGCTATTAAAATACACTCGATACCACATAACCAATTTTCAGCACCTATTTTTAAGGAAATACTGCATTATGCGTGGTTTGCTTCCAAACTATCGTCTGAAAGAGAGGTTTTTGAAAATGTTAACAAGGTTTGTTTTTCCACAGAAAAAGTCAAAAGACCCTAAGTATGCGGAAACATAGCATTTATTCAATGGAGCTGGTGCCGTTTAACTTTGTGTTTTCCATGTTTTTACAAAAAATACCACCCTGCAACTTGTACTCGCAATGTTGAAAGTGACGATTAATTGTACATCTTTCGAAAGGTGTCGGTGCCGGTCAAAACTTGGAGGTAACAAGTCGTTTCGGGCTCCTTCCAGGTATAAGGGATTTCTCAAATCACGGACAAGCATACATTTTTAGTATGACTTTATGCATTTGGTCGTTTACTAGTTGATAATTATGAACATTACATTGTTTGTGATAATAAACATTTGAAAATGTCTGCTTGTGTCTGTGTATGTGTGGTTGGATATATGTGTGTGTGTGCGCGAGTGTATACCTGTCCTTCTTTCCCCCTAGGGTAAGTCTTTCCACTCCCGGGATTGGAATGACTCCTTACCCTCTCCCTTAAAACTCATCCTTTCGTCTTTCCCTCTCCTTCCGTCTTTCCTGATGAAGCAACCCCGTTTGTTGCGAAAGCTCGAATTTCGTGTGTATGTTTGTGTGTCTATCGACCTGCCAGCACTTTCGTTCGGTAAGTCACATCATCTTTGTTTTTAGATATATTTTTCCCACGTCGAATGTTTCCCCGACCGAAATTATCTTGCAATTTTCTCAGTAACGCTTGAGAAGTACGCGCTACTGCTTACACATTTTGTTGTCCTCACGGAGTACTACAATTGTATGAAGTTTGTTGTAAATCCGCGTTCCAAATGTCGTGGCCTCCCCTTGTGAGCCAGACGGACTGTACCGTGCATTCCACTGACCTCAAACCACTGTCATTTAAGACTTCAGTGATGTAAAGTGAGAGGTCTGTTGCATCTTCTGCCTCGGTTCCAGTAAAGCCGTGTGTTTAGGATGATGCCAGTTGAGGCCCTGCAACCAGGCTGTCTGCATGCTAGACACACTGGACTGACAAACTCATGGTAGTATTTCCTTAAAAATAGGTGCTGAAAATTGGTTATGCGGTATCGAGTGTATTTTAATAGCGTCTTAATAAAAGAAAAAAAAAATTTTTTTTGTTTTACATTGTTCACCATATTTGTTCAGGGCAGACGTCCGATGACACACGTTCAATTTGTTCATTCATCTGTTCGCTCAATTTTTTTATTAGAAAGGGAAGCTAACGCTCTGACTGAACACGCTGAGTTACCGTGCCGTCACCACTCAGCTGCAGGCGCTTCGTGGTTAAAACGGCCACGTACAGATGTATATTCGACGACCGAAATTATCTTGCGATTTTCTCGGTAATGCTTAAGAAGTACGCGCTACTGCTTACACATTTTGTTGTCCTCATGGAGTACTACGACTGTACGAAGTTTGCAGTAAATCTGCGTTCCAAACGTTGTGGCCTCCCCTTGTCAGAGATATCCTCGGAGTAAGCAATTAGTAACAGTTCTTTCTGCGACTGTGATGCCAGCTGATGCTTGAATTGCTACTACAGATGCAATGTGATGCACCAGAGTCGTATGCCAAACACGATGATCCTCTCAGTAGTGCCACGTGGCATCTGGAGCCCAGTCTCCTTCGAACCGTACATTTTCACGATCACTGCAGTCGTACACAGTGGCTATATTCCTGCCGAGTATTTTCGCAGAAGCAGTGGTGGCTGCTGTGTAAAAGCATGTGGACACCATTTTACACCTTATCTTCGTTCGAATGCTATTAAACGTAACACAGATGTAGTAATCTAAAATACAAGGCACTGGGTGTTGCTACTTCTCTAGACTTCATAAAACTTGGCATGAGAACCACGAGCAAATCTTTAGTCACGAGCAGATTTGAAAGAGCTTTTGCGCCTGGGGCAACTGGCGTGATGGTTCAAATACGTATGGATTTGATAAAAAAAAAACGTGCACAGTTCCCGACGTGCACAGCTAGCCCTTACCACTCATCTACAAGTTTATGTCAATGTCACTAGCTGGTCACACACTGCAGCAGACGTTACCCCGTTCGCACGATATAAATCACGCTAGACACTAGCACACTCCTCAGATATGCCAATTCAGTTACTATACTTTGTATAGTAAAATTAGATTGGATATCAGTTGTACTGTAAAATTAGATTAGACATCAATATATGTTATAGTTCACTGATAGAAAGAGCTTTTTTGTGGGTTTGTCATTATGTTATAGTGAGTTATAGTATATTAAGTTTTGGATTTTGTCATACAGTAATCCTTTTGAGGCAGTGAGAACCATAAGGGACCAAAGCACACCAGCATCAATTGAGAGATTGTAGCATTTATTCATGCTACTGACATCTGTTGATCTTCTGGCGAATTAGTTTTATTTGTGCTGTAGGTCCACATTGTGTGTATAACATTCACAAAAAACTGTCTCACTAAATTCGCTTATGTTCACTTAATATGGGATCGACGATGGTGTGCTTTATGCCGTTATTGTTGCCGGTGCCTCATTTACATTCCAGTTAAGTGTCCATGTTGGTAGTCATTACTACTTGAATTTAATCATTTCCGTAAATGGCTGTTTGTGTTGGGAGTTGGTTGTTTACTGTGCAGGAATAAGATTTTATGTGTAGTGTCAACATGAACTCTCTTGAATCTGCTTTTAAGTGCTAACAGGAAGGAAAATTGCCACGAAAAGCTAGCCACAAAGGAACTAGAGCCCTCTCAGACCAGATTCTTTGATGGAGAAAGTAGTGACATCAAATACGCATCACTAATGCGAACATTTAACAAAGAAGTGTACAATAGCGTAAGTTGTTGTGTTGGTGCGAGGTAAAAATGTCTGAATTTCACCTCTGAAGTTAATTCCTTGTACAACTGTCTGAAAAAAATAAAAAAACATGAAAACTACCAATTACAAAAAATTCGAAACAGAGAGTAGCGAAAGCTTACGCATTATTTCTTTCCTTCCCTGAACTGTACTTCTTTATGTACTAAACAACAATATTTGACAAAAACAATTTCTTATTTTGCATATTAACATTATTACTACTGTCATTATTATAGGCAGTGGCTGTAGTTGTATAAAAATTGTTGATAAACAAGCTTTTACACAGCAGATGCTATTAATTTCACAGTCTCAAATTTATCTGAATCTAAAAATTTGTGAACACCCAGAATGAGTACTCACAAGCCAACAGTGCGCAGAAGGGAACATCTAGCTTCTCGTAGCCCTATTAAATGACCTCGTTCAAACTAAATGAAATAATAATTGCATCTTTGTCACGTTAAATACACTCCTGGAAATTGAAATAAGAACACCGTGAATTCATTGTCCCAGGAAGGGGAAACTTTATTGACACATTCCTGGGGTCAGATACATCACATGATCACACTGACAGAACCACAGGCACATAGACACAGGCAACAGAGCATGCACAATGTCGGCACTAGTACAGTGTATATCCACCTTTCGCAGCAATGCAGGCTGCTATTCTCCCATGGAGAGGATCGTAGAGATGCTGGATGTAGTCCTGTGGAACGGCTTGCCATGCCATTTCCACCTGGCGCCTCAGTTGGACCAGCGTTCGTGCTGGACGTGCAGACCACGTGAGACGACGCTCCATCCAGTCCCAAACATGCTCAATGGGGGACAGATCCGGAGATCTTGCTGGCCAGGGTAGTTGACTTACACCTTCTAGAGCACGTTGGGTGGCACGGGATACATGCGGACGTGCATTGTCCTGTTGGAACAGCAAGTTCCCTTGCTGGTCTAGGAATGGTAGAACGATGGGTTCGATGACGGTTTGGATGTACCGTTCACTATTCAGTGTCCCCTCGACGATCACCAGTGGTGTACGGCCAGTGTAGGAGATCGCTCCCCACACCATGATGCCGGGTGTTGGCCCTGTGTGCCTCGGTTGTATGCAGTCCTGATTGTGGCGCTCACCTGCACGGCGCCAAACACGCATACGACCATCATTGGCACGAAGGCAGAAGCGACTCTCATCGCTGAAGACGACACGTCTCCATTCGTCCCTCCATTCACGCCTGTCGCGACACCACTGGAGGCGGGCTGCACGACGTTGGGGCGTGAGCGGAAGACGGCCTAACGGTGTGCGGGACCGTAGCCCCCCAATTCATGGAGACGGTTGCGAATGGTCCTCGCCGATACCCCAGGAGCAACAGTGTCCCTAATTTGCTGGGAAGTGGCGGTGCGGTCCCCTACGGCACTGCGTAGGATCCTACGGTCTTGGCGTGCATCCGTGCGTCGCTGCGGTCCGGTCCCAGGTCGACGGGCACGTGCACCTTCCGCCGACCACTGGCGACAACATCGATGTACTGTGGAGACCTCACGCCCCACGTGTTGAGTAATTCGGCGGTACGTCCACCCGACCTCCCGCATGCCCACTATACGCCCTCGCTCAAAGTCCGTCAACTGCACATACGGTTCACGTCCACGCTGTCGCGGCATGCTACCAGTGTTAAAGACTGCGATGGAGCTCCGTATGCCACGGCAAACTGGCTGACACTGACGGCGGCGGTGCACAAATGCTGCGCAGCTAGCGCCATTCGACGGCCAACACCGCGGTTCCTGGTGTGTCCGCTGTGCCGTGCGTGTGATCATTGCTTGTACAGCCCTCTCGCAGTGTCCGGAGCAAGTATGGTGGGTCTGACACACCGGTGTCAATGTGTTCTTTTTTCCATTTCCAGGAGTGTACATTTCTGACTTAACATCAGCCCACCAGGTCCAGTCTCAAAGATAACTATCGCTCACGATCATTACAGTGTTTACTTAACACAAATCTGATTTGCATCCTTATAGTGGCACTACTAGTGCCACTATTTTGCAACTGATGTGAAATTTGAACAGACATCATTTTTCGCATGTAGAAATACGCCTACCACTTTCATTTATGTTGCACAACTCTTTCTTGGTGTTGTGATTCTTTTTCTCTCACGTATAAATTAGTAGTCAACTTTTTAATGGATTAGCAACCTGTCCCGGTTTTGCAGAGGTAGCACTAAATATCTAATGCCAGGCAACGTGTCTGGTGCAACAGATTATATACACACACATTCCTCACAAATAAGTATTTCTGACCGTATCAAAATCCCTACAGCAGTTCCTGAGATTAGCCTTCACATATGGACAACAAAATATAACAAGAGACTTCAAGCTATAATACATATAGGCGTAAAGCAATGTTGAAATTTTGCAGTAATCAGTGATAAAAATATATTGTTAACATTCCAAACAACAAAACTGAAAACTTGAACAAAATATTGTACCCAGTCTCCTGTAAATTGGCATTCACCCGATCAAGAAATACAATACTGTGATAAATGTACAGCAAGTAGAACTGTAATAAGCTGTATCTATGACCGCTGCTAAACCGATGCCTCGTGAACCCGAGATCGCACTTACAAACCCTGTCCGTCCACAGCATGTGTTACATCAATAGGCCACATGTTTGTGACTGTACTACAAACGTGCCATCCAAAGAAATGCTTCGGGAGGAATTTTCACGAGAATATGTAAGACCCAGCCTGGCTGCAGCAAGGGGTTTTCTGTGTGAACCTGAGGCAGCTGGCCATCCAGGGTAGAGCTCTGCTACAGGGAAGCACATCAAGCACCTATGTGTTACTGTCAACAGGTGTCTTAACTTGGTGCCAACATCTGGGAGGACTGAGGAATAAACTGGTACGAAGCACGGAGGTGTAATAAGGGGAACTGTCATCGCAAACTTGATGCTGATGTCTGCCATGTTAGTTGCCCCAAACATTGGCTTCTGGTGGAATTGTTTTGATCAAAAATACTAGCTCGCATTATTTTCAGGTCTACTAGTCATTCTGATTATAGCATAAACGAATCAAATTTCATTCGTAAGTGAGCTCATTCGAGCCATATTTTCTTTTATATACATTAGTTTTAGCTATACTGGTTACTTTTACTGAAGTGATTGTATTTCTATCTTTTACTGCAGTGGTTGTATTTCTATATTTGACTATCAGTTTCCTATCAGTCCAATACAAAAAGCCCTTTGGATGAATGGCTGTGAGAGGTAATTTTGGAACCCAGTCAAATATAGCTAAACATGTTCTGAACAGTATTAGAATAGGATAGATTGTTACTGACCATAAATATGACACATTGAGCTGCAGGCAGACACAATGAAAAGACTGTTAGCTATAAGCTTTCAGTCAAAGCCTTCTTCAGAAAAGAGAAAGGTATGCACATTCACACAAGCAAGCACACCTCACACATTACCGCTACCTCTGGCCACACCGAAACAGAAATGCGTTGAACAGGAGCAACGATCTGGGGGGAGGGGGGGGTGGGGGATAGCAGGGTATGGGTGAGGGAAGAGTAAATGGCTCTGCGTGGAGGAGCATGCAGGGACCAGAGGTGGCAGGACAGGGCTGTGGGGGAGCCAGAGGATGGGGAGCAGAAAGGAGAGGAGCAGGGGAGGGGAAAAGACTGGTGGATGCACTGGCAGAGAGCAGTGCACAATGAAGGTGAGAGGAGTCGAATTGTGTGGAAATGACAGAACAGATGAGATGGAAACACGTAGGTGGGGGGTGTGGGGACACAAGGTTATTGTAGGTTGAGGCTGGGATGATTTTGGGAGTGGAAAATGTATTGTATAGATATCACCCATCTGCACAGTTCAAAAAATCTGGTGATTTGTGGGAGCACTGAGATAGCCTGGTTTGTGAAGCAGCCATTGAAATCAAGTAAATTATACAGGGTGGTCCATTGATCGTGACCAGGCCAAATATCTCACGAAAAAACTACAAAGAACAAAACTTGTCTAGCTTGGAAGAGGGAACCAGATGGCACTATGGTTGGCCCGCTAGATGGCGCTGCCATAGGTCAAACGGATACCAACTGTGTTTCTTTAAATAGGAACCCCCATTTTTTTATTACATATTCGTGTAGTACGTAAAGAAATATGAATGTTTTAATTGGACCACTTTTTCACTTTGTGACAGATGGCGCTGTAATAGTCACAAATATATGGGTCACAATTTTAGATGAACAGTTGGTAACAGGTAGGTTTTTTAAATTAAAATACAGGACGTAGGTAAATTTGAACATTTTATTTTGGTTGTTCCAATGTGATACATGTACCTGTTACAGCGTGATTACCTGTAAATACCACATTAATGCAATAAATGCTCAGAATGATGTCCGTCAACCTCAATGCATTTGGCAATACGTGTAACAACATTCCTCTCAACAGTGAGTAGTTCGCTTTCTGTAATGTTCGCACATGCATTGACAATTCAGTGACGTATGTTGTCAGGCGTTGTCGGTGGATCACGATAGCAAATATCCTTCCCCACACAGTATGGTGCTTCGGCGACCAATCCACCTGTCACGAAATATGCTATTCAGCACCGCGTCAACCACACGCGAGCTATGTGCCGGACATCCATCATGTTGGAGGTACATCGCCATTTTGTCATGCAGTGAAACATCTTGTAGTAACACCGGTAGAACATTACGTAGGAAATCAGCATACAATGCACCATTTAGATTGCCATCGATAAAATGGGGGACAAATATCCTTCCTCCCATAATGCCGCACCATACATTAACCCACCAAGGTCGCTGATGTTCCACTTGTTGCAGCCATCGTGGATTTTCCGTTGCCCAATAGTGCATAGTATGCCGGTTTATGTTACCACTGTTGGTCAATGACACTTTGTCGCTAAATAGAATGCGTGCAAAAAATCTGGCATCGTCCCGTAATTTCTCTTGTGCCCAGTTGCAGAACTGTAAATGACGTTCAAAGTCGTCGCCATGCAATTCCTGGTGCATAGAAATATGGTACGGGTGCAATCGATGTTGATATAGCAGTCTCAACACCAACGTTTTTGAGATTCCCGATTCTCGTGCAATTTGTCTGCTACTGATCTGTGGATTAGCTGCGACAGCAGCTAAAACACCTACTTGGGCATCATCATTTGTTGCATGTCGTGGTTGACGTTTCACATGTGGCTGAACACTTTCTGTTTCCTTAAATAACGTAACTATCCAGCAAATGGTCCAAACACTTGGATGATGTCGTCCAGGATACCAAGCAGCATACATAGCACACGCCCGTTGGGCATTTTGATCACAATAGCCATACATCAACACAATATCGACCTTTTCCGCAATTGGTAAGCGGTCCATTTTAACACGGGTAATGTATCACGAAGCAAATACCGTCCGCACTGGCGGAATGTTACGTGATACCACATACTTATGCATTTGTGACTATTACAGAGCCATCTATCACAAAGCGAAAAAAGTGGTCCAAATAAAACATTCATATTTCTTTACATACTACACGAATATGTAATAAAAAATTGGGGTTCCTATTCAAAAAACTGCAGTTGATATCCGTTTGACCTAAGGCAGCCCCATCTAGCGGGCCAAACAGAGCGCCATCTGGTTTCCCCCTTCAAGCTAGACTAGTTTCGTTCTTTGTAGTTTTTTCGTTTGATGCTTATTTCGTGAGATATTTGGCCCGGTCACTATCGATGGACCACCATGTATACAGTTGCATGTTGTGCCACAGGGTGATCCACTTTGCCCTCGGCCACAGTTTGGCGGTGCCCACTCATCCTAGTGGACAGCTAGTTGCTATTCATGCCAATATAGAAATCTGAACAATGGTTGCAGCACAGCTGGTATATAATACGGCTGCTTTCACAGGTAGCCCAGCCTCTAACAGATTAGATAAGCATGTGACAGGCATGGAAGTCCTGGGTAGGTGGATTGGTAGGTTTTGTATGTGGGGATATGGCACAGGAAATCTGTTTGCACACTAGGCCTGGAGGATAGTGTCTGTCACTTCAACACACTGGGCAAGGGAGCTCCCATCACTGCAGATACACCAGCCCGAGGTGGCCAGGCTGTATAAGAAGGATGTTTCGGTATGGAAGGGATGACAGCTATTGAAATGCAGGTACTGTTGGTGGTGAGTATGATCCCCATGGCAAGGGGTTGGGATTGGGAGTAGCATAGTGATGGACTGGGATGTTGGGAGGTTGGGTGGGCACAGGACACCCTTTTAGCAGGGCTGGAAGGGATCTTGGGTAGGATGTCCCTAAGTTCAGGGTATGATGATAAAATCCCTGACTGGGGATAGTGCCTGTATGTGACCAGACTGTAAGGGAGTGATGTTTTGGTGGGGAAGGGATAACAGCTGCCGAAATGCAGGTGCTCTTGGTGGTTGGTTCCATGATGGGAAAGCTCTACCCACTGCTAAACCTGATGTTGACACTCTCAAAGAATCATGGAGTCGTTCTGTACAATACACTTCTGCACCCAGTTCTGGAGTTTGCACCTGTCTATGGGGAAATGCAGCCACTGTACATTTACCATATATTTTACAATGGTTCACTGAATTCAAATGTACAAAGAGTGGAAAATTTTCCTCTCTCACACAGTTGTGCCTACACCAGTATTTCCCAGTGGCGGAACTCCATCAGGTAGCCAGAATATGTTAGTTCCAGGAGAGGTTTAGGCAACTGGCTGCTGACTTCTGTAAAAACTGTGGAATGTCACAGGATTGACATTTCCACATCCCGGCCATCAGGGTGCAGCACCGCAACATGTTCCTCATAAAATATAACTTTAACATCCTTGTGTGTTGCAGACACAATAGATATAAAAAGTAAGAAAATAGACACTAGGATTTGAACATGTGAAGAAACAGGTCAGAGGGCTAAGCATTCACAGAAGAGTGGTAGAAGGGAGCTTTTCCATTTGGAGCAGTGATTGTGCAGTCCGACATGTCAAAATCTATCTTGAAATTTTTCATGCAGGAAGAATACACGGAAAAAAATGTACCGTCAAAATTGTAACTGCTAAGGAACACTACAAGTATTTAATAATATGTTAAAATCACTCATTCTTGGCTCACAAAGAACTGCTTACAATAGTGGTTTGTACAGCCCTTCGTGCCTAGCATGCAAATCAGTGGACACAGCCATGTCAAAATCAAGTCCAAAGTGCACACGTGATTTTGTTGTTGTGGTCTTCAGTCCTGAGACTGGTTTGATGCAGCTCTCCATGCTACTCTATCCTGTACAAGCCTCTTCATCTCCCAGTACCTACCGCAACCTACATCCTTCTGAATCTGCTTAGTGTATTCATTTCTTGGTCTCCCTCTACGATTTTTACCCTCCACGCTGCCCTCCAATACTAAATTGGTGATCCCTTGTTGCCTCAGTACATGTCCTACCAACCAATCCCTTCTTCTAGTCAAGTTGTGCCACAAACTTCTCTTCTCCACAATCCTATTCAATACTTCCTTGTTAGTTATGTGATCTACCCATCTAATTTGCAAAATTCTTCTCTAGAAGCACATTTCGAAAGCTTCTATTCTCTTCTTGTCCAAACTATTTATCGTCCATGTTTCACTTCCATACATGGCTACACTCCATACAAATACTTTCAGAACTGACTTCTTGACACTTAAATCTATACTTGATGTTAACAAATTTCTCTTCTTCAGAAACACTTTCCTTGCCATTGCCAGTCTACATTTTATATACTCTCTACTTCGTCCATCATCAGTTATTTTTCTCCCCAAATAGCAAAACTCCTTTACTACTTTAAGTGTCTCATTTCCTAATCTAATTTCCTCAGCATCACCCGACTTAATTCGACAACATTCCCTTATCCTCGTTTTGCTTTTGTTGATGTTCATCTTATATCCTCCTTTCAAGACACTATCCATTCTGTTCAACTGCTCTTCCAAGTCCTTCGCTGTCTCTGACAGAATTACAATGTCATTGGTCAACCTCAAAGTTTTTATTTCTTCTCCATGGATTTTAATACCTACTCCGAATTTTTCTTTTGTTTCCTTCACTGCTTGCTCAATATACAGATTGAATAACATCGGGGATAGGCTACAGCCCTGTCTCACTCCCTTCCCAACCACTGCTTCCCTTTCATGCCCCTCGATTCTTATAACTGCCATCTGGTTTCTGTACAAATTGTAAATAGCCTTTCGCTCCCTGTATTTTACCCCTGCCACCTTCAGAATTTGAAGAGAGTATTCCAGTCAATGTTGTCAAAGCTTTCTCTAAGTCTACAAATGCTAGAAACGTAGGTTTGCCTTTTCTTAATCTTTGTTCTAAGATAAGTCGTAAGGTTAGTATTGCCTCACATGTTCCAACATTTCTACGGAATCCAAACTGATCTTCCCCGAGGTCCGCTTCTACCATTTCATCTTCATCTACATCCTCTTCCATTTCCATAATATTGTCCTCAAGTACATCGCCCTTGTATAAACCCTCTATATACTCCTTCCACCTTTCTGCCTTCCCTTCTTTGCTTAGAACTGGGTAGCCATCTGAGCTCTTGATATTCATACAAGTGGTTCTCTTCTCTCCAAAGGTCTCTTTAATTTTCCTGTAGGCAGTGTCTATCTTACCCCTAGTGAGACAAGCCTCTACATCCTTACATTTGTCCTTTAGCCACCCCTGCTTAGCCATTTTGCACTTTCTGTCGATCTCATTTTTGAGACGTTTGTATTCCCTTTTGCCTGCTTCATTTACTGCATTTTTATATTTTCTCCTTTCATCAATTAAATTCAATATTTCTTCTGTTACCCAAGGATTTCTATTAGCCCTCGTCTTTTTACCTACTTGATCCTCTGCTGCCTTCACTACTTCATCCCTCAGAGCTACCCATTCTTCTTCTACTGTATTTCTTT
The DNA here is from genome assembly GCF_023898315.1 of Schistocerca nitens. Taxonomy (NCBI): domain Eukaryota; kingdom Metazoa; phylum Arthropoda; class Insecta; order Orthoptera; family Acrididae; genus Schistocerca; species Schistocerca nitens. The sequence goes on along the minus strand of NC_064625.1, from coordinate 154,064,331 downwards.
CCCCCATTCCCGTCAATTGTTCCCTTATGCTCTCCCTGAAACTCTCTACAACCTCTGGTTCTTTCAGTTTATCCAGGTCCCATCTCCTTAAATTCCCACCTTTTTGCAGTTTCTTCAGTTTCAATCTGCAGTTCATAACCAATAGATTGTGGTCAGAATCCACATCTGCCCCTGGAAATGTCTTACAATTTAAAACCTGGTTCCTAAATCTCTGTCTTACCATTATATAATCTATCTGATACCTATTAGTATCTCCAGGATTCTTCCGGGTATACAACCTTCTTTTATGATTCTTGAACCAAGTGTTAGCTATGATTAAGTTATGCTCTGTGCAAAATTCTACAAGGCGGCTTCCTCTTTCATTTCTTCCCCCCAATCCATATTCACCTACTATGTTTCCTTCTCTCCCTTTTCCTACTGACGAATTCCAGTCACCCATGACTATTAAATTTTCGTCTCCCTTCACTACCTGAATAATTTCTTTTATCTCGTCATACATTTCATCAATTTCTTCATCATCTGTAGAGCTAGTTGGCATATAAACTTGTACTACTGTAGTAGGCATGGGCTTTGTGTCTATCTTGTGTAGATAGACCTTCTATATACTCCTTCCACCTTTCTGCTTTCCCTTCTTTGCTTAGAACTAGGTTTCCGTCTGAGCTCTTGATGTTCATGCAAGTGGTTCTCTTATCTCCAAAGGTCTCTTTAATTTTCCTGTAGGCAGTATCTATCTTACCCCTAGTGAGATAAGCCTCTACATCCTTACATTTGTCCTCTAGCCATCCCTGCTTAGCCATTTTGCACTTCCTGTCGATCTCATTTTTGAGATGTTTGTATTCCTTTTTGCCTGCTTCATTTACTGCATTTTTATATTTTCTCCTTTCATCAATTAAATTCAATATTTCTTCTGTTACCCAAGGATTTCTACTAGCCCTCGTCTTTTTACCTACTTGACCCTCTGCTGCCTTCACTACTTCATCTCTCAAAGCTACCCATTCTTCTTCTACTGTATTTCTTTCCCCCATTCCTGTCAATTGTTCCCTTATGTTCTTCCTGAAACTCTGTACAACCTCTGGTTCTTTCAGTTTGTCCAGGTCCCATCTCCTTAAATTCCCACCTTTTTGCAGTTTCTTCAGTTTTAATCTACAGGTCATAACCAATAGATTGTGGTCAGAGTCCACATCTGCCCCTGGAAATGTCTTACAGTTTAAAACCTGGTTCCTGAATCTCTGTCTTACCATTAGACAATCTATCTGAAACCTGTCAGTATCTCCAGGCTTCTTCCATGTATACAGCCTTCTTTTATGATTCTTGAACCAAGTGTTAGCTATGATTAAGTTGTGCTCTGTGCAAAATTGTACCAAGCGGCTCCCTCTTTCATTTCTTAGCCCCAATCCATATTCACCTACTACGTTTCCTTCTCTCCCTTTTCCTACTACAGAATTCCAGTCACCCATGACTATTAAATTTTCGCCACCCTTCACTATCTGAATAATTTCTTTTATTTCATCACACATTTCTTCAATTTCTTCATCATCTTCAGAGCTAGTTGGCATATAAACTTGTACTACTGTAGTAGGCGTGGGCTTCGTATCTATCTTGGCCACAATAATGTGTTCACTATGCTGTTTGTAGTAGCTTGCCCGCATTCCTATTTTCCTATTCATTATTAAACATACTCCTGCATTACTCCTATTTGATTTTGTGTTTATAACCCTGTTGTCACCTGACTAGAAGTCTTGTTCCTCCTGCCACCAAACTTCACTAATTCCCACTATATATAACTTTAACCTATCCATTTCCCTTTTTAAATTTTCTAACCTACCTGCCTGATTAAGGGATCTGACATTCCACACTCCGATCCGTAGAACGCCAGTTTTCTTTCTCCTGATAACGACATCCTCTTGAGTAGTCCCCGCCCGGAGATCCGAATGGGGGACTATTTTACTTCCGGAATATTTTACCCAAGAGGATGCCATCATCATTTAACCATACAGTTAAGCTGCTTGCCCTCGGGAAAAATTACGGCCGTTGTTTCCCCTTGCTTGCGGCTGTTCGCAGTACCAGCACAGCAAGGCCATTTTCGTTAGTGTTACAAGGCCAGATTAGTCAATCATCCAGACTGTTGCCCTTGCAACTACTGAAAAGGCTGCTGCCTCTCTTCAGGAACCACATGTTTGTCTGGCCTATCAACAGATACCCCTCCGTTGTTTGCACCTACGGTACGGCCATCTGTATCGCTGAGGCACGCAAGCCTCCCCACCAACGGCAAGGTCCATGGTTCATGATTTTAAGCACTTAAAATACACTAGTGCCAAAAATAGCCCAAATCATTAATTTTTTGAATAACTTGCAGTTCCTATCAACAACTGTTACAGATGTAATCATTACACAAGTGACTAACAGAGGAAAGAAAATCAAAGCAGTGAAAGATGTTACATTACATTCCACCAGTTGCGACTTATTTGCATGTTTGTTTACATTAAATAAATTATATCAATTCCTGCAGTGTAACTGCTATTATAATTTTTGAGTAATGTATACTCCAATATCAATGAAATAATTCCTTGTTTATTCCCTGTTGTCATGGATGACAGAAAGTTTCTCTTACACCAGGCATATACGACAAAAGAAAAATTAATGCGTTCAGGTACTTCACTTCACAGTAATTACTAGTTTTATTTAGACAGAACTGGAATGAAGTAAGCAATGTTCATGGCTGTTGTTCTGGATACTGTGCTGTGTACCAGACATACTTGATCAGATTCGTAAAATGTGGTGATGTAAAATGACAATCTAGGAATGACTGAAGTTTAACAATACTGTCCGACTGATAAACCTGAAATGACGAAGATCTGCTGGAAGTTATGTTGTCCAACAATTTTCTGAAGAATGTTATTCACTGTTGCAATTTTTTGTGACAATGTCAAATCACACTATTAGTTCTGGGTGAAATCTGAATTATATTAACAGCACATTCATTGTACTCCTAAAAACAGAGGTGTCATTATGTCCAAGTCAGGAGTCCAACAGAATCAAAGAATTACTGTCTACAAATGGTAAAAAGACATTTTGGATGTAACACTGAAAATTATTCTCTCCCATTTTTCCAGATTTTGCTATGTCGACTATAAGACTTTTGCAAGCAAACAGTCCTTTCTTTCATTTTTGGTCCTAATGTGCCTCGATGTTCCGGAAGACAGATAGAAACCTGTGGAAACAGGAATGCACTGGCACTTATCACTGCCATTGTTGTATATAAGTGTGTCACAGTATTCAACTGCGCAAGCAAATCAGTCTTTAGAAGAGATGAGGTACTGGCAGAAGTAAAGCTGTGAGTACCGGGCGTGAGTCGTGCTTCGGTAGCTCAGTTGGTAGAGCACTTGCCCGCGAAAGGCAAAGGTCCCGAGTTCGAGTCTCGGTCGGGCACACAGTTTTAATCTGCCAGGAAGTTTTAAATCAGTCTTTGTTTCACTTGAAATGATAAAGTGTTATTTCCATGCAGTTCTTGCACAAAACATGACTGAATGGCTTTATAGACAGCATTTTAGGGGACAACAAGATCCTTCATCTTCATGGCAGCTACAAATTTCTGTAAAGTATTATCAATAAATGACACTTGTACTCATTTACTTTAGGTAAATTTCATAATTTTGTGACGTCTTTCTCCACAGTGTTTCCTGAATCTGTTTAACTGGATAAAATAAGTCTGAAAATCAGTAATGTTAATGTCACTTGCAATTAAATATTGATTCCTTAGCATGTAAGCTGTCGAAGAATGTGTTTGCTATAAATATAATTAGCAAATATTGTAAGGACATGTGTGTACTAAAAACTGCTTATCATGCCCTATTCTCATCAAACTTAAACTATGCTGTAGAAATATGGGGTGCAACAATTCAAGCCAACCTAAGTACGTTATTAATACTACAGAAAAAAGTTATCAGAATTATTTGTGGTGCCAAACCTCGAGAATCATGTTGGAATCTGTTCCCAAAATTAGGTGTGCTTACCATTATAGGTGTATATATATTGAAAGTTATATTGCTTATGAAAACAATAAATCCAAATTTCAACTGTGACCTGCACCAGTACGATACAAGGCAAAAGTTCAGATACCATGTAAATAGCCACAGAACAGCTTTATATGGAAAAAATGCACTTCATGCTGGGCTGAAGGTAGCCAATGCCCTATCAAAAAGTCTCACAACCCTTCCTACTAACAAATTAAAAGATCATCTAAAAAGAATTCTAATTGAAAACCCTTTTTATTCCCTAGACGAGTATTATATATGTATGAAAAGTGCTTCATAAGTATGTCAAGCTCATAGTTTTAAGTAACCTACAACTAATATAATGTTGATAAAAACAATATTTGTAATATTGTGATTGTATACTACCAAATGTAAAATACATCAAAATGTAAAATTTATTAATACAAACAAATCTTTAGTTTGTAATTTATAAACTGACATATTCAGAAGAATAATCTGTATGATGTCCTGAAACTGTATTATTTCTAGGGATTGTATTTGATTATTTGATGTTGAATAAATATTATTATTATTATTATTATTATTATTAAAAGCATACAGTCTCATAGATCTCTCTCGGTAATGTTGAATTGACTCTCAGGAGAAGTTGTAAATCTTTCTTTCAATCTTTGCGAATTCTTTTTTGGCTGATATTTCATACTTGGTGTAAATATTTCTTCCATTTACATAAGTCTTTTTCAGATTTTATGAAACAAAACTAACTACGCACACAGCTTAAGTGTAACCATTTTCTCTCTCCTTTGTTTAACCAAAAATTTACAGCCTTTTCTTTGTCAGTGTAAGCTACTAATCAATATGTTTTCTTTGGGCTTGGAAGGTACTCTATCTTCAGAATGAGATTTTCACTCTGCAGTGGAGTGTGCGCTGATATGAAACTTCCTGGCAGATTAAAACTGTGTGCCCGACCGAGACTCGAACTAGGGACCTTTGCCTTCCGCGGGCAAGTGCTCTACCAACTGACCTACCGAATCACGACTCACGCCCGGTACTCACAGCTTTACTTCTGCCAGTATCTTGTCTCCTACCTTCCAAACTTTACAGAAGCTCTATTTTTGTTCTTGGCTTAAATTAGCACAAAAATCATTGTTCGAACCACAATTCACAGAATTGTCTGGGTTATTTCCTGTTTATTGTAGTGTTTCCACATACAGCTTCTAGTGAAATAATAACATCATTCGAATGAATATCCAAGAGCTCTGTTATATATAAAAGAAACATTCCACATGGGAAAAATATATTAAAAAAAGATGCTGTGACTTACCAAACGGGAAAGCACTGGTAGATAGACACTATAAAAAACACACAAACACACCCACAAATATCAAGCTTTCGCAACCCACAGTTGCTTCATCAGGAAAGAGGGAAGGAGAGGGAAAGACGAAAGGATGTGGGTTTTAAGAGGGTAAGGAGTCATTCCAATCCCGGGAGCGGAAAGACTTACCTTAGGGGGGAAAAGGGACAGGTATACACTCGCACACACACACACACACACACACACACACACACGTATCCATCCGCACACAGCTTAACTGTATGGTTAAATGATGATGGCATCCTCTTGGGTAAAATATTCCGGAGGTAAAATAGTCCCCTATTCGGATCTCCGGGCGGGGACTACTCAAGAGGACGTCGTTATCAGGAGAAAGAAAACTGGCATTCTACAGATCAGAGTGTGAAATATGAGATCCCTTAATTGGGCAGGTAGGTTAGAAAATTTAAAAAGGGAAATAGATAGGTTAAAGTTAGATACAGTGGGAATTAGCAAAGTTCAGTAGCAGGAGGAACAAGACGTCTGGTCAGGTGAATATAGGATTATAAACACAAAATCAAATAGGGGTAATGCAGGAGTAGGTTTAATAATGATTTAAAAAATAGGAGTGCGGGTAAGCTATTAGGAACAACATAGTGAATGCATTATTGTAGCCAAGATAGACAATAAGCCCACGCCTACCACAGTAGTACAAGTGTATATGCCGACTAGCTCTGCAGATGACACAGAGATTGAAGAAATGTATGATGAGATAAAAGAAAATATGCAGATAGTGAAGGAAGATGAAAATTTAATAGTCATGGTGGAATTCAATAGTAGGAAAAGAAAGAAAAGGAAAAGTTGTAGGTGGATAAGGAATGGGGGTAAAGAATGAAAGAGAAAGCTGCCTACTAGAATTTTGCACAGACCATAGCTAACACTTGGTTCAAGAATCATGTAAGAAGGTTGTATATGTGGAAGAGGCCTGGAGACCCTGAAAGGTTTCAGATAGATTATGTAATGGTCAGATAGAGATTCAGGAACCAGGTTTTAAATTGTAAGGCATTTCCAGGGGCAGATGTGGTTTCTGACCACAATCTTTTGGTTATGAACTGTAGATTAAAACTGAAGGAACTGCAAAAAGGTGGGAATTTAAGGAGATGGGACCTGGATAAACTGAAAGAACCAAAGGTTGTAGGGAGTTTCAGAGACAGCATTAGGAAATGATTGATAAGAATTAGGGAAAGAAATACGGTAGAAGAAGAATGGATAGTTTAGAGAGATGAAATAATGAAGGCAGCAATCAAGAAGGTAAAAAGAAGAGGGCTAGTAGAATTCCTTGGGTAACAGAAGAATATTGAATTTAATTGATGAAAGGAGAAAATATAAAAATGCAGTAAATAAAGAAGGCAAAAAGGAATACAAACATCTCAAAAATTAGATCGACAGGAAGTCCAAAATGGCTAAGCAGGGATGGCTAGAGGACAAATGTAAGAATGTAGAGGCATATATCACTAGGGGTAAGATAGATACTGCCTACAGGAAAATTAAAGAGACCTTTGAAGAAAAGAGAACCACTTGTATGAATATCAAGAGTTCAAACGGAAAACGAGTTCTAAGCAAAGGAGGGAAGGTTGAAAGGTGGAAGGAGTTTATAGAGGGTCTATACGAGGGTGATGTAGTTGAGGGCAATATTATGGAAATGGACGAGGATGTAGATGAAGGTGAAATGGGAGATATGATACTGCGTGAAGAGTTTGACAAAGCACTGAAAGATCTGAGTCGAAACAAGGCCCCCGGAGTAGACAACATTTCATTAGAACTACTGACGGCCATGGGAGAGCCAGTCCTGACAAAACTCTACCATCTGGTGAGCAAGATGTATGAGACAGGTGAAATACCCTCAGACTTCAAGAACAATATAATAATTCCAATCCTAAAGAAAGTTGGTGCTGACAGGTGTGAAAATTACCAAACTATCAGTTTAAGAAGCCACGGCTGCAAAACACTAACATGAATTCTTTACAGATGAATGGGAAAACTAGTAGAAGCCGACCTTGGCGAAGATCAGTTTGGATTCCATAGAAATGTTGCAACACGTGAGGCAATACTGACCTTATGACTTATCTTAGAAGATATGTTTAAAAAAGGCAAACCTACATTTCTAGCACTTGTAGACTTAGAGAAAGCTTTTGATAATGTTAACTAGAATACTCTCTTTCAAATTCTGAAGGTGCAGGGGTCAAATACGGATAGCAAATGACTATTTACAATTCGTACAGAAACCAGATGGCAGTTATAAGAGTCGAGGGGCATGAAAGGGAAGCAGTGGTTGGGAAGGGAGTGCGACAGGGTTGTAGCATATCCCCGATGTTATTCAATGTGTGCTTTGAGCCAGCAGTAAAAAAAAGTAAAATTTGGAATAGGAATTAAAATCCATGGAGAAGAAATAAAAACTTTGGGGGAGGTTTGCCAATGAGATTGTAATTCGGTCAGAGACAGCGAAGGACCTAGAAGAGCAGCCGAATGGAATGGACAGTGTCTTGAAAGAAGGATGTAAGATGAACATCAACAAAAGTAAAATGAGGATAATAGAATGTAGTCAAATTAAATATGGTGATGCCAAGGGAATTAGATTAGGAAATGAGACACTTAAAATAGTAGATGATTATTGCTATCTGGGGAGCGAAATAATTCATGATGGTTGAAGTAAAGAGGACATAAAATATGGACTGGCAATGGCAAGGAAAGTGTTTCTGAAGAAGAGAAATTTGTTAACATCAAGTATAGATTTAAGTGTCAGGAAGCCTTTTCTGAAAGTATTTGTATGGAGTGTAGCCACGTATGGAAGTGAAATATGGACGATAACCAGTTTAGACAAGAAGAGAATAGAAGCTTTCGAAATGTGCTTCTAGAGAAGAATTTTGCAGTTTAGATGGGTAGATCACATAACTAATGAGGAGGTATTGAATAGAATTGTGAAGAAGAGAAATTTGTGGCACAAGTTGACTAGGAGAAGGGACTGGGCAGTAGGACATGCTCTGAGGCATCAAGGGATCACCAATTTAGTATTGGAGGGCAGCATGGAGGGTAAAAATCGTAGAGGGAGACCAAGAGATGAACACACTAAGCAGATTCAGAAGGATGTAGGTTGCAGTAGGTATTGGGAGATGAAGGAGCTTGCACAGGATAGATTAGCATGGAGAGCTGCATCAAACAAGTCTCTGGACCACAAGAACAACATATGTGTATGTCCGGGATCTCCTCCCAAATCCCTGGATCGGTTCCAACCAAATTTGGCCAAGAAACAGCAGGCCTCATAGTATAAGCACTGTGAGATTTATAACAGGAGTGGAGATATGGGCAAAAATGTGTTTTTTCCGGCCCATAGTGTACAGGCTGCTCTGTATGATAAGACATGTAGGAAACAGTATTGGTCTGTCAAATCAACCTGCTTTGCAGGGCATCCTACATTGTTCGGTGCCCTGATATGTAGGCTGCTCTGCACGAAAGGCATGTTGCACTGTAGTGGTATTGGCCTGCTTTATTGACCTCCTTTGCATGGCGACATGTACATCAGGGGCAAATCAAATGATTTTCAAGCCTCTGATGGGTAGCCTGCCCTGCATGACAGGCACTTGGTGCAGGGAGTGGCAACTGTCCCTTAACATAGACAAATGTAATGTATTGTGAATACACAGAAAGAAGGATCCTTTATTGTACGATTATATGATAGCGGAACAAACACTGGTAGCAGTTACTTCTGTAAAATATCTGGGAGTATGCGTGCGGAAGGATTTGACGTGGAATGATCGTATAAAATTAATTGTTGGTAAGGCGGGTACCAGGTTGAGATTCATTGGGAGAGTGCTTAGAAAATGTAGTCCATCAACAAAGGAGGTGGCTTACAAAACACTCGTTCGACCTATACTTGAGTATTGCTCATCAGTGTGGGATCCGTACCAGATCGTGTTGACGGAGGAGGTAGAGAAGATCCAAAGAAGAGCGGCGCGTTTCATCACAGGGTTATTTGGTAACCGTGATAGCGTTACGGAGATGTTTAATAAACTCGAGTGGCAGACTCTGCAAGAGAGGAGCTCTGCATCATGGTGTAGCTCGCTTGCCAGGTTTCGAGAGGGTGCGTTTCTGGATGAGGTATCGAATATATTGCTTCCCCCTACTTATACCTCCCGAGGAGATCACAAATGTAAAATTAGAGAGATTAGAGCGCGCACGGAGGCTTTCAGACAGTTGTTCTTCCCGCGAACCGTACGCGACTGGAACAGGAAAGGGAGGTAATGACAGTGGCACGTAAAGTGCCCTCCGCCACACACCGTTGGGTGGCTTGCAGAGTATAAATGTAGATGTAGATGTAGATGTGCTGTGGGACTAGTATTGGTCTCCTTTATTACAGGGGCTACAGCTGCCAATGAACATGGCTGGGAACAAGTTGAGATGGACAGAACAAGAAGGAGGAGGGGACGGACAGAGAGAGGAGGAAGTGGAGATGAAAGGACAGAGTGAGTAGAAAGAGAAGATAGACAGAGGTGGGAGAATGAGGTGGACAGGCAGAGGAAGGGGGGCAGGAGGTGTGTCCAATATATGGGTCGAATGCACATGCAGCGAAGCTGTGGGGAAAAATGTTAGTTACCTAATAAACGACATGTACTAGTCTTCAGGAGAAGTAGGTGATTTTGACTGCATACCACGTTCTTCGTATCTCATCTTTGAACAGTTCAAAACATTAACTGGATTCCACATTACTGTGAAACTCTGGAATCTGCACAGGTACAGATGCTAGTAGCAAGCATATAAAAAGAAAGTTTTATCTCCATTGTTAACACTTAGCGATACCGCAGAGACAGTTGCTAACTACTATGGATATTAAATGCATTACAAATTTGAGCAAATAATAACTGTCAACAACTGTGTCAGAGAAACTGTCAACGTAAACAGAAATTCGCTTTACAAATTATGATTGCATTGTGCCATGTAATCTGTTTATCAATAAGCCAAGGATGTGTCCACTGTGGTGTGTATGTGCTGTATGCTACAGCTAAGGCAAGGGTGTACATTTCTCCAACTGGCTGACAAGCTATGAATTTGGCAATTTCCAACATTTTCTAAAAAATACTTTCAGTGTGTCTTAGCAGATAAAACTTTGAATTTTTTTTTTTTGTGTGTGTGTGTGTGTGTGTGTGTGTGTGTGTGTGTGTGTGTGTATTCTGTCCACGTAAAAAATGCCTGGGCAGATTTCGACATGTCAGATTGAGGTGTCCCCATTTAAGTTGGCTCATTTCAGATTTTGATTCCAGTGAAGTGCAATAGTGTGATGTTTCAAATTCATGTGGTGCGGGCTCACAACAGGACACTAACTTACAAGTATTCTGTGACTGATACAGCTCAAGTTAATGCTCTTGGATTTTTTATTTTGTACTGGTGTGCAATGAGATTTTACAAGAACTTTAGCTCACACTTGTCTTGTTTTAACTGCAACTGGGAACAGTGTTTAAAGTTTTCATGGAGTTTAGTTTGAGGTCCACCCAATGAATTGACTTCTGTCAACATTTGTGAGTTCTGCAATTTATGTGGGAGAAAGATTTAAATAATCCACACATTAATCAATTACATAATGTTATGGTATTCTGTTTCAGTGATTTAATTTGAGTTAACTTGTTTTAATTTGTCCGTGTTTTAAGCTGAACATTATTACTTTATTTATTGCTGAATTACGCATACAGTGTTTCTCAAATTTTTGGTCAAATTGAAACAGTTGACAGTGGGTCCACAGATGATTATATAGAGATAGGGAACCAACGGTCCCTGCCGCCGTTGGATAAGCAGCTGCAGCAGCAAGTCGTATACCCCTAGCTTACTTATTTGTTACATAGTTTAATTCTTAATTTCTTTGCGTGTTTTTGGGTACCTGCATTGTTTAATTCATAAATTTCGGGCGTATTATAGTATTTGAGAGTTGTAGCATCGCGCTTTAGTGTTTACTTCGTAGATTCTTACTTAAATTGCGCGTGAGTTTCGTATACTAGGTGTAATTTTGTGTTTTAGTTACTGTAATCGTAAATTCAGGCAGATTGTAGCGCAGTCGTTAGGCATTTGTACAGGTTAGTTAATACATTGTTTGCGTGTTTCCCTTGTGTTATCTAGGCACTGACTCTTGTTTCAGTAACTGTTGTTCAACATCGATTAGAATGGACAGGGACTGTGATTGCTGTGTTCGGATGAGGGCCGAGTTGGCATCCATTCGCTCACAGCTGCAAGTGGCGCTGACTTCGGTCGCGCAGCTTGAGGCTGTTGCCAATGGGCACCACTGTGGGGAGCCGGACTTGGGTATCACGGGGATATCAACCTCGTCCCGTCTGTCCCCAGATCGGTCTGCCGCTGTGGTTGCCCCGGTTGCTGCCCGCAGTGGGGCTGAGCCCTCGCCTGTGGTCGATTGGGAGGTCGTTCCAAGGCATGGCAGGCAGCGAAAGATGTCCCCGGAGGCTGATAGAAAGCCTCCCTGGTGTGTCTGACAAACAGGTTTCAGGCACTGTCTCTGGCTGAGCCAGATGCAGCTGCCTGCCCTGTTTCAGAGGATGATTCTCAGTCTTCAAGGTCCGGGCAATCACAGAGGGTGGGCTTATTGGTAGTTGGCGCGTAATGGGGCCCCTTAGGGATATGGCGGCTAAGGAGGGGAAGAAATCCAGTGTGCACTCTGTGTGCATTCCGGGTGGAGTCATTCCTGATGTGGAAAGGGTCCTTCCGGATGCCGTGAAGAGCACAGGGTGCAGCCAGCTGCAGGCGGTGGCACATGTCGGCACTAATGACGTGTGTCGCTTTGCATCTGAGGAAATTCTCTCTGGATTCCAGCGGCTATCTGATTTGGTGAAGGCTGCCGGTCTTGCTTACAAGATGAAGGCAGAGCTCACCAACTGCAGCATCGTTGACACAACCGACTGCGGATCTTTGGTGCAGAGCCGGGTGGAGGGTCTGAATCAGAGGCTCAGATGGTTTTGCGACCATGTTGGCTGCAGATTCCTTGACTTGCACCATAGGGTGGTGGGGTTTTGGGTTCCGCTGAATAGGTCAGGAGTTCACTACACTCAGCTGGCGGCTACACGGGTAGCGGAGGCTGTGTGGCGTGGACTGGGCGGTTTTTTGGGTTAGACGGCCTCAGGAAAGTACGGGGTGGGCTGCAATCTCAAAGGGTGCATGGCAAATACAGGACGTGCTTGGATCAAGGAACAGTCGGAATTGTAGTTGTAAATTGTTGTAGTTGTGCTGGGAAAGTCCCTGAGCTTCAAGCGCTAATAGAGAGCACAGAAGCTGAAATCGTTATAGGTACAGAAAGCTGGCTAAAGCCTGAAATAAGTTCTGCAGAAATTTTTACGAAGTCTCAGACAGTGTTCAAGAAAGATAGAGTAGGCAGAATTGGTGGTGGAGTGTTTGTGTCTGTCAGTAGTGGTTTATCTTGTAGTGAAGTCGAAGTAGATACTCTGTGCGAATTGGTATGGGTGGAGGTTATACTTAACAGCCGAACTAAGTTAATAATTGGCTCCTTCTACCGACCCCCAGACTCCGATGATATAGTTGCGGAACAGTTCAGAGAAAATTTGAGTCTCATAACAAATAAATACCCCACTCATACGGTTATAGTTGGTGGGGACTTCAACCTTCCCTCGATATGTTGGCAAAAATACTTGTTCAAAACTGGTGGTAGGCAGAAAACATCTTCCGAGATTGTCCTAAATGCTTTCTCCGAAAATTATTTCGAGCAGTTAGTCCACGAACCCACGCGAATTGTAAATGGTTGCGAAAACACACTTGACCTCTTAGCCACAAACAATCCAGAGCTGATAGAGAGCATCATGACTGATACAGGAATTAGTGATCACAAGGTCGTTGTAGCTAGGCTCAATACCATTTCTTCCAAATCCACCAGAAACAAACGCAAAATAATTTTATTTAAAAAAGTGGATAAAGTGTCACTAGAAGCCTTCCTAAGAGACAATATCCATTCCTTCCGAACTGACTATGCAAATGTAGACGAGATGTGGCTCAAATTCAAAGATATAGTAGCAACAGCAATTGAGAGATTCATACCTCATAAATTGGTAAGAGATGGAACTGATCCCCCATGGTACACAAAACAGGTCCGAACTTTGTTTCATAGGCAACTGAAAAAACATGCGAAGTTCAGAAGAACGCGAAATCCCGAAGATTGGCAAAAATTTACAGACGCGCGAAATTTGGCACGGACTTCAATGCGAGATGCCTTTAATAGGTTCCACAATGAAACATTGTCTCGAAATTTGGTAGAAAATCCGAAGAAATTCTGGTCGTATGTAAAGTACACAAGCGGCAAAATGCAGTCAATACCTTCGCTGCACAGTGCCGATGGTACTGTTACCGACGACTGTGCCGCTAAAGCGGAGTTATTGAACGCAATTTTCCGAAATTCCTTCACCAGGGAAGATGAATGGAATATTCCAGAATTTGAAACACGAACAGCTGCTAGCATGAGTTTCTTAGAAGTAGATACCTTTGGGGTTGCGAAGCAACTCAAATCACTTGATATGGGCAAGTCTTCATGTCCAGATTGTATACCAATTAGGTTCCTTTCAGATTACACTGATACAACAGCTCCCTACTTAGCACTCATATACAACCGCTCGCTCACCGATAGATCTGTGCCTACAGATTGGAAAATTGCACAGGTCGCATCAGTGTTTAAGAAGGGTAGTAGGAGTAATCCATCTAACTACAGACCTATATCATTGATGTCGGTTTGCAGTAGGGTTTTGGAGCATATACTGTATTCAAACATTATGAATCACCTCGAAGGGAACGATCTATTGATATGTAATCAGCACGGTTTCAGAAAACATCGTTCTTGTGCAACGCAGCTACCTCTTTATTCGCACAAAGTAATGGCCGCTATCGACAGGGGATCTCAAGTTGATTCCATATTTCTAGATCTCCGGAAAGCTTTTGACACCATTCCTCACAAGTGACTTCTAATCAAACTGCGGGCCTATGGGGTATCGTCTCAGATGTGCGACTGGATTCGTGATTTCCTGTCAGGAAGGTCGCAGTTCATAGTAACAGACGGCAAATCATCGAGTAAAACTGAAGTGATATCAGGTGTTCCCCAGGGAAGCGTCCTGGGACCTCTCCTGTTCCTGATCTATATAAATGACCTGGGTGACAATCTGAGCAGTTCTCTTAGGTTGTTCGCATATGATGCTGTAATTTACCGTCTAGTAAGGTCATCCGAAGACCAGTATCAGTTGCAAAGCGATTTAGAAAAGATTGCTGTATGGTGTGACAGGTGACGCTAAATAACGAAAAGTGTGAGGTGATCCACATGAGTTCCAAAAGAAATCCGTTGGAATTCGATTACTCGATAAATAGTACAATTCTCAAAGCTGTCAATTCAACTAAGTACCTGGGTGTTAAAATTACGAACAACTTCAGTTGGAAAGACCACATAGATAATATTGTGGGGAAGGCGAGCCAAAGGTTGCGTTTCATTGGCAGGACACTTAGAAGATGCAACAAGTCCACTAAAGAGACAGCTTACACTACACTCGTTCGTCCTCTGTTAGAATATTGCTGCGCGGTGTGGGATCCTTACCAGGTGGGATTGACGGAGGACATCGAAAGGGTGCAAAAAACGGCAGCTCGTTTTCTATTATCACGTAATAGGGGAGAGAGTGTGGCAGATATGATACGCGAATTGGGATGAAAGTCATTACAGCAAAGACGTTTTTCATCGCAGCGAGATCTATTTACGAAATTTTAGTCACCAACTTTCTCTTCCGAATGCGAAAATATTTTGTTGAGCCCAACCTCCATAGGTAGGAATGATCATCAAAATAAAATAAGAGAAATCAGAGGTCGAACAGAAAGGTTTAGGTGTTCGTTTTTCCCGCGCGCTGTTCGGGAGTGGAATGGTAGAGAGATAGTATGATTGTGGTTCGATGAACCCTCTGCCAAGCACTTAAATGTGAATTGCAGAGCAGTCATGTAGATGTAGATGTAGATGTGAATGCATATTTATTGTGTTATGGACATTTACAGTGTACACTGTGTAGCGGCAAAGTGCCTCACAGTAATTGTTCAATACAATGACCGCCAGTCTCAATGCACACACGGCAATGGCGCGTGAAGTTCTGCCGCACTCTCTCAGAGATGCCAGGTGTCTGTTGTACAAGGAAACAGGCAGCTTGGACCTTCACAAGTAGGTCTTCACCCATTTCCAGGGGGTTTCGTACACCGTCATATTGACGTAACCCCTGAGGAGAAGTACAGAAGTGTGAGACCAAGTGGTCATGCGGGCCACGGATGGAACTTCCCGTTTCAGTCCAAAGATGAGTAAAAATCAAAGTGGACTGGTGCACTGTCATGTTGAAACCATATATTTTTGCAGAAGACAAAGGGTACGGTCTCCGAGAACTGTGGCAGCACATCTTGCAGAAACACTTGAGACTGCCAGTCATAACTTTGAACCGTTACTATGAGCTACACTGTTGTTACGCAGTGTATGCTGTTTATATTCCTAATATAATAAATATGCATTTCCAACTATTGGTTCCTATCTCAGTATAATTGGTTGTGGACCCACTGCCACCTGTTTCAATTTGTCCCGGAAGGTTTGAGACACCCTGTATAGAGTCTCATATTAAGGACATAATTGTTACATTGTGCAACTCCTCACTAGGCAGCATTACAAGCCAATACTAATTCTATTCTCATATACTAGCCCTGGCACCTTCAATGTTGAGTATGTGCCAGTTACTTGAATTTTTAGAGTTACATGGAACTGGCAACAAGTCCTTTGGTGCACAGTATGAAATTTATCATGCAGACTAAGACCGGGGAATGCTGAAAGTTGGAAGGAATATATAGAACGATTGTACAAGGAATAAGGACTGGAATGAAAACAATATTACACAAAATAGATTAAGATAACTTGTGATATATGATTTGTCTCCTTCTTCTTTTGTAGCACTACAATCCTTGGTGTGCCTTGGCTTCTTCAACTATTTTCCTCCATGCTTCTCCATTGTTTGAAGCTCTGTTCCACGTCAGACTGGTGAGATCTTCTACTACATCATCAGTCCATCTTATTTTACATCTTCTTTTCCATCTAGCAACATGGATCAATGGACCATACCTTTCATCATTTTCTTTTGTTTTCTACCTTCGGCCATTCTCTCCATGCGTCCTAACCATTGTATTCTTAATGATTTGGCAAATTTTACTGTATCTCTTCCTTGCATTAATGATTGTGTATCCTCCAGCTTTCTTCATCCTTATCGAGCCATAAGTTTTATGTAGGCCTTTTCACTCAAAGGTTCTTTGAGTGTTTTTTGTCATCCTCTGACAGAGTCCATACCTCTGAATCACATGTGAGAACTGGTTGAGCTAGAGAGTTATATATTTGGGGCATGGTTCTTCTTGTAGAAACACTGTTTCTGAAGAGTTGTAAATTTGCAAAGTAAGCTCTGTTCTCTGCTTGTATCCTTTCCCTCATAGTCTTTCCAATGCTGTTATCATTTGTTATTAAGGCTTCCAATTAAAAGAGGACACTCCTTTGAAACATTTCCCATTTATATTTAGATCTTTAGGGATTTTCTGGCCTCAGTGTGTGACATTACTGTATCTTTGTTTTATTTTCATTTGCTATGAGGCTGATTTTTAATGCTTCTGTTTCCATTGTCAGACACATCGAGCAACCCAAGAAACTTGTACACCTCTCTGATATCGTGTAGGGTTCCCGTGAGCATGCAGAAATGCCGCAACACGATGTGGCATGGACTCAAGTAATGACTGAAGTAGTGTTGGAGGGAATTGACACCATGAATCCTGCAGGGCTGTCCATAAATCCGTAAGAGTATGAGGGATGGAGATCTCTTCTGAACAGCACATTGCAAGGCATCCCAGATATGCTCAATAATATTCATATCTGGGGAGTTTGGTGGCCAGCGGAAATATCTAAGCTTAGAAGAGTGTTCCTGGAGCGACTCTGTAGCAATTCTGGATATATGGGGTGTCGCATTGTCCTGCTGGAATTGCCCAAGTCTGTCAGAATGCACAATGGACATGAATGGATGCAGGTGATCGGACAGTATGCTTACATACATGTCACCTGTCGTAGTCGTATCTAGAGATATCAGGGGTCCATCATCACTCCGACTGCACATGACCCACACCATTACAGAGCCTCCACCATCTTGAATAGACCCTTCTGACATGCAGGGTCCGTGGATGCATGCGGTTGTCTCGATACCCGTACATGTTCATCTCCTCGATACAATTCAGAATGAAACTCATCCGATCAGGCAACATGTTTCCAGTCATCAACAGTCCGATGTTGGTGTTGACAAGCCCAAGTGAGGTGTAAAGCTTTGGGTGGTGCAGTCATCAAGGGTACACAAGAGGGCCTTCAGCTCCAAAAGCCAATATTGATGATGTTTCGTTGAACTGTTCGCATGCTGACACTTGTTGATGGCCCAGCATTCATATCTGCAGCAATTAGTGGAAGGGTTGCACTTCTGCCATGTTAAACAATTCTCTTCAGTTGTCATTGGTTCCATTCTTGCAGTATCTTTTTACGGCCGTAGTGATGTCAGAGATTTGATGTTTTACCAGATTCTTGATATTCACGATACACTCATGAAATTCATACATGAAAATCCTTACTTCATCTCTACCTCGGCGATGCTGTGTCCCATAACTTGTGCGCTGACTATAAGACCACGTTCAAACTCACTTAAATTTTGATAAGCTGCCATTGTAGCAGCTATAACTGATCTAACAACTGTCCCAGACACTTGTCTTATATAGGTGTTGCCAACCACAGCACCATATTCTGCCTTTTTACATATCTCTGAATTTGAATCACAGGTTTATTTGGCACTTCGGTGTATGTTTCTTTAATTGCGTTGGCACTTCTTCCTACTATTGCCATGTCATCAATATATACACACATCTGGCTAGTTTTCATAAATGTAACACCTGTTTTATGACCTTATTTACTAAGCTGAGCAGGGATATATTGGATAACACAGTGCAGAGCCTATTCCTTTGCTTCTCTTCTTTATTGAAAACAAAGCTTTCACTTGTCTGTGTCATTCATTAGTTTGGCACACTTCTAGAAGAATTTTACAGAGTACTGAAAAACTGAAGTGGAAACAAAGCCCCTAGAGTAGTTGACATTCCTTCAGAATTATGAGATCCTTAGTACAGACAGCCATGACAAAACTATTCCACCTGGTATGCAAAATATGTGAGATGGGCAAAATACCCTAGTTCAAGAACATTCCTAGTCCAAAGAAGGCAGGTGCTGACATTTGTGAATATCACGAAACCGTCACTTTAATGATTCATGGTTGCAAAATATTGACATGAATTAGACTATGTGACAAGCAAAGGGAAACATCGATAAGACATGGTCAGATTTCAAGGTAACTTTGTAAACACACACACACACACACACCACCACCAGCAGGCAGGTAAATGATTAAAGAGTTCCAGGTCGCTGTGACAGGTAGACCAACCATCAGAGTGCTTTAGTGTTGTTCACAGGCCTGGTAGGGTATATATGAGGTGTGAACAGTACCAGATGTTGAGTGACATGGAAATGCTGCATACTTGTGTGGAGCTGCATTATCAGCACCTGACAAAATTTGAAAGGGGTCTCTTTGTGTGTCTCAATTTGCCTGGCCGGTGGGGTCGTGAAATATTCAGATTTGTGGTGGATTCAGATGCGACAGTCACCAGATGTAGGACTGCATACGAATGTATACTCATCATCGAGGTTCACCAGTCGACCACGTCTGACTGCCACGTGCGAGGATCACCCTATTGTGCACCAAGAATATCATAACCGCTCCCTTCAACATTCCGTGTCATCCCATACCACTGTCAGAGACTAGCAGCAGACAGGCTAGGGAATTACCATCCCCTGCGTAGGCCGTCGTTAACACCACAACACAAATGGCTGTGTGTGGAGTGGTGCCGTGACTGGAGAGCGTGGACCGGTGCTGAATGGCGTGCAATTGTGTTCAGTGATGAATTGTGGTTTGACAGCATCCCAGATGATCATCATCAGTGAGTATGGTGGCAAACTGGGGAGTGGTCTCATTTTTTCAATGTTTTGGAAAAGCACAACAGTTGAAATAAGTGGTTAATGTAATGTTAAAACAACAGCTGATTCCTCAAACTGGGGGGCTATCAAGTACGGGGTCCCAGGATTCAGTCTTAGGTCCTTTACTGTTCTTGATATACATTAATGACTTACCATTCCACATTGATGAAGATGCAAAGTTAGTTCTTTTTGCTGATGATACAAGTATAGTAATAACATCCAAAAACCAAGAACTAAGTGATGTTTTTCACAAAATTATTCAGTGGTTCTCAGCAAACGGACTCTCTTTAAATTTTGATAAAACACAGTATATACAGTTCCGTACAGTAAATGGCACAACTTCAGTAATAAATATAGACTTTGAACAGAAGACTGTAGCTAAGGTAGAATTTTCAAAATTTTTAGGTGTGTCCATTGATGAGAGTTTAAACTGGAAGCAACACATTGATGGTCTGCTGAAACGTCTGAGTTTAGCTACGTATGCTATTAGGGTTATTGCAAATTTTGGTGATAAGAATCTCAGTAAATTAGCTTACCATGCCTACTTTCATTCACTGCTTTCATATAGCATCATATTCTGGGGTAATTCATCGTTGAGTAGAAAAGTATTCATTGCTCAAAAACGTGTAATCAGAACAATTGCTGGAGCCCACCCACGGTCATCCTGCAGACATCTATTTAAGGATCTAGGGATCCTCACAGTATATATATTCACTTATGAAATTTGTTGTTAATAATCCAGCCCAGTTCAAAAGTAATAGCAGTGTGCATAGCTATAACACCAGGAAAAAGGATGATCTTCACTATGCAGGGTTAAATCTGACTTTGGCACAGAAAGGGATAAATTATGCTGCCATAAAAGTCTTTGGTCACCTACCAAACAGCATCAAAAGCCTGACAGACAGCCAATTAACATTTAAAAATAAGATAAAAGAATTTCTAGATGACAACTCCTTCTATCCTTCTACTCAGTGGCTGAATTTTTAGATATAAATTAAGGGGGGGGGGGGGGGGGGGGGAACTTTAACATTAGTGTCATGCAATATTTTGTGTAATGTAATATCTTGTACAGACATCTTTTATTAACCGAGACACGTTCCACATCATTACGAAGTGTCGTATTCATGATCTATGGAACAAGTATTAATCTAATCTAATCTCTTTGTCTTTGAATATGTCTAATCTAATCTCTTTGTCTAATCTAATCTCTTTGTCTTTGAATATGTCTGCTTGTGTCTGTATATGTGTGGATGGATATGTGTGTGTGGGCGAGTGTATACCCGTCCTTTTTTCCCCCTAAGTAAGTCTTTCCGCTCCCGGGATTGGAATGACTCGTTACCCTCTCCCTTAAAACCCACATCCTTTCGTCTTTCCCTCTCCTTGCCTCTTTCCTGACGAAGCAACCGTTGGTTGTGAAAGCTAGAATTTTGTGTGTGTGTTTGTGTGTCTATCGACCTGCCAGTGCTTTTGTTTGGCAAGTCACATCATCTTTGTTTTTAGATATATTTTTCCCGCGTGGAATGTTTCCCTCTATTATATTCTAATCTAATCTCAG
The DNA here is from genome assembly GCF_023898315.1 of Schistocerca nitens. NCBI lineage: Eukaryota > Metazoa > Arthropoda > Insecta > Orthoptera > Acrididae > Schistocerca > Schistocerca nitens. The sequence goes on along the minus strand of NC_064625.1, from coordinate 154,043,320 downwards.
TGTTACTGTGACATCCTCACATGCGACGGTATCGTGGTGTCATTTTCAAACAGGACATTGCTCGTCCACACAAGGCGCATGTACCTATGAGCTGTCTGCACAATGTTGAAGTACTCCCACGGCCAGCAGGACCCCCAAAGCTGTCCGCAATAGAATACGTGTGGACCAGGTTGGATATCAACTTCAACCCAGTGCCACTATCCATGGTATCAGTGACCAATTTCAACCATTGTGGTCCAGCTTGTATCAGAAGAGGACACAATGGCTTTACGGCACCCTTCTCAATCGATCAGTATATGCAACCCAGTCAGAGGGGGTGGGCTCATGTTGCTAAGTAGTCTATAAATTTGACTCAATACTGTAATCACTGAAACAACATCACATAACCTCTCAATCCATGAAGTTTCATTTTTTTTCGTCCTCCCTTTCTCAGTGCTTAACTTCCTTTGTAAGGCAGTGTATTTACAGTGTTAGATCCACATTCAGTTTGCGGTGGCCCGGTGTAATGTTAAGCTCCCTCTGTACAGCTTAAGCGTTTTCGTGTACTTTCTTGTTGAAGAATGCTGGTTCTGCTTTCTTGCAGCGCCCAATGTCTTCTGCTAGCACCGGACGCTTCTCCGAAGATTTCACTGCTAGAAAGAGGAAATTTTCACTCTCTCGCTCTCTCTCTCTCTTCTTATTTAAAAAATACACTTCTCTTGGAATATCATTCAATGCACCAGAACATATTTATTTCCACTTTGTACAAAAAAACAACTAAACTTTATGATGTAAGCCCACACATTACCGGCCACCCAAGATCAGTTAATTACACATTTTTGAACACAATTAATACATAAGCTTTTATCGTGGCTGACTATCCGTGTCCAGTCCGTGTACTCTCAACAGCAGTTCAAGCAGTTCAACGTCTAATAAACAGTCACTATCTCGAGTCACTCCATTTGTTTTTCAACAACACAAAGCTACATTACTCCTCGCATACGGTCACGGAGCCTCCAGGCCGTACGTATTTATTCTCGGCAGGTCGTGCCGAACACTTGCCAGCGCCGACGAATTTTCTCCCTTCCAGTTTCGCCTGCACAAACAATAAATGGGTGCAGTATCCCGTGCTCATCCTTACACCCTGCTTTAAAATAACACGTGTTCAAAACAGCTGGAACACAAGCGTCTCCAGACTCTCGTAAAATCCTGGGGCACTGCAAGTTCCCAGTTCTGCCGAGGATTTTTGCTTGGTGGAAAGACTGGTATGGGGTGCACTCAGCTGTGCCCTGCCAGCAGAGGAGCTACTTGCCTGAGTAGTAGCAGCTCCACAGTCTAGAAAGTCTGCAAAATGGGAGAGCTGTGTGCTGACCATTTTGCTGTATTTAGAGAAGAATGGAAAAACTATCAGAAGCCGACCTCGGGAAAAATCAGTTTGGGTTCCATATGAATGTAGGAACACACAATCCCGTACTGACCTTACACATTATCTTAGAAGATACATTATAGAATTGTAAACCTAAGTTTATAGATTGTAGATTTAGAAAACTCTTGATAATGTAGGCTGCAATAAACTCTTTTAAGTTCTAAACATAGCAGCTGTAAAATACAGAGAGCAAAAGAGTCAAAGGACATGAAAGGGAAGCAGTGGTTGAACTGAGAGTGATACAGGTTTGTAGCTTACATCTGATGTTATTCAGTTTGTAAATGAGCAAGCAATAAACAAAACCAGTAAAACTTTTAGAGGGGATTAAAATTCACTTAGAAGAAATAAAAACTGTAGCATCTGGTAGAGACGTCATTTTGTCAGAGAAGGAAAATGACTTGGAACAGCAGTTGAATGGAATGGATAGTGTCTTGAAAAGCAGGTCATAAGAGAGACATCAACAAAGGTAAAATGAGGATAATGGAATGTAGATGAAATAGATTAGAATATGAGACACTAAAATTACTAAATGGGTTTTACTGTTTGAGCAGCTAAATAACTGATGATAGCCACGTGAAGACAATACAATATGCACACTGTCAAGATCAAGAAAAGAATTTCTGAAAAAGAGGAATTTGTTAACATCGAATTGAGTGTAACACAGTCTGTTTTGAGGGTACAAGGGGCGTTCAGTAAATAATGGTACACCTTTTTTCTCAGCCAATTTTGGTTGAAAAAATATGGAATTTGTTGTAGGACATTGTGGAATATTCTCACTTCAGCCCCTATAGTATCATGAAGTTCTGATAAGTGGTGATGGTAGCCTTCAAAATGTCACCTGTAACAGTTGTGCTTTTGAAGCTGAGAGTTGTCATTAAGTTTTGTTTGGCAGAAAACCAGAGCATTGTAGACACTCATAGGTGCTTTCAGAATGTCTTCAGAAACATGGAAGTGAACAAAAGGCTCCACTCTTGCAGACGGCAGCTTGCAGTCCGTCGGACAACGGCACCTAGAGAGCGGAGGCAGGCCCCACCCTATTGTTCACATCTGTGCAGTGCCAAGTATCAGACCTACTCAGCCACGGCTTAGGTGTGTCCGTACTACAGAGCTTGGCAGTTGATTCAGTGGGCCAGTCGGCCACCGAACTTCGTCACTATACGGTAATGCAACTTAAACGATAGTCGTTCTTTCCAGTTCCAGACATGGATAGAACGGTGACACAACTGCTTGCCTCGATCCCCTGGGCTCCCTTATTTATACTCCTTTTCTTATGTCTCTGACATATTCGCTCTGGAGGGGATGAGTGAAGTCTTCCTTTCCTAGCCTGCTTCAACCCCCACATACAGATGCTAGGCACTGTTGTCACTGTTACGTACAAGTTTTTTCATAGCATGTCAGTGTCCTGCGTCTTCACGTTCATTTATAGTGCCCGCCAGGCCGTGCTTCCTCACCTGTGAGAATTGCTGTGAACCTACCTTGCAGAACTGTTTGCTTAATAACAACATTGACAGTGCTCACTACCCAATGTGTCCATTTTAGGGTGTCCATTTCATTTTCATTGAAAAAGGGGACATTTAAAATAAATTAGAGAAAACCTGGGACAATGAAGAAAAAAAAAGGGACATAAATATTGTATTGACTAAATTTAATACACATACAAGTTTACCTTTACAATGTGCACTCAGATGATCCCAAATCCATTTTTACAATTATTCTGCTACACTATCACTGTACTTTTCACTTTTATGTACTTTATCAAGAAGTGCATTTTCGTTTGAAATTGTATCATAAAAGTCAGTACACGATACACCATTAAAGTGAGTTTTGATGATGAGCAAGGCCCTCACTGTTTCAACTTTCATTCTGTTTTTTTCATCTGACCACAAAGAGTTCACTAACGAAAACACACGTTCCACAGCAGCATTTGACCCAGGAATTGCCAGACAAAACTCCACCAAATGAATCATGTTTTTCATGTTAATGTTTTTACATTTGAAATAAGCAAATATTTTACACCACCTTGCACTAACACTTTCTTTGTCTCCTTCTTCACTTTTTATTAAGTTCTGTGCACATGAAAATTCATCGAACAGTTCGTCTTCATCAACAGGAAAATTTGGTACAATACTTTCAACAAAAACACAACAGTCCTGAATATCCTTCCACTGTATCTGCTCCTTTTCAGTATTAACCCAGCCAAATGCTTTAAAAGGTGTGAGGAATGGTAAACACCATTCTTTAATATACTCAATACAAGAGTCATAGAAAATATCAGCACAAATATGAAATTGTTCTACAGTAATTTCACCCTCTTCTTCCAGCTTTCTTAGAGTCTCATGTACAAAGGATGTGAGAAATCGTTCAGATTTTCGACATTGTAATTTGCCCGATATTTCTTTATTTCTTGATAAACTTCCACTATTGTGATTTCTTGTATCTCAATAAATTTAATTGTTGTGGAGAAAGATTTTAGCTGGCTAACAAGAAAATGTAGAAGATCAATAGACACAGGGTTATCAAAGAATTCGTTAAGGATAACAGGACACTTATCAAGGGAAATGAAATATGATTTCAAAGCAGGAAATATCTCTACAATTCTTTCCAATGCTGGTGGCAGAGATAGCCACCTTGTCTTGCTGTGCTCTTTTAAGTACAGTTTTGTATTCAGTTTCAGTAAACTTACAGAATGACTTCAGAGATTCAATCCTTACTGTATATATGTGGAAATGCTGGTAGATTTTGTTTACAATGAATTGGCAGTTGATGGGTAGGCAACCTGAGCCAGTTTGTAAGGAATTGTGCACCACATGTGGTGGACAGCTGACACTTATTATATTATTCACTGTGTTCTGTTGCCGTTTATAGAACAAATTGTTTTTTCCTTTCCTCTGCTTACCACCAAAATTGGTGTTAGTGTTATCTGCAGAAACTGCAATCACCTTTCCCTCAAGATCATATTTCTTTAAAACCTCGAGCACATAATTCTGAAGTAAATCTGAAGTTTGTCCAGCTAAATTAACCAATTCGAGCACTTTCACCGTGATGCCATTTTCAGGGTGAAAAAACCTGATAAGGACAGGAACCAACTTCAAACCCAGCTGATTCGATCTGTCAATCGTTACAGAAATGAATTGAGCACTTTTCAGTTCATTTAAAACTTGCTGAGCTGCATATGGTGCAATAACATTTGAAATGATTGCATTACATTTTGTGTAACCTCATACTTCTGAAGAAATGTCAACTACTCTAGGGGCTTTGTTTCCACTTCAGTTTTTCAGTGCTCTGTAGAATTCTCTTAGAAGTGTGCCAAACTAATAAATGACACAGACAAGTGAAAACTTTGTTTTCAATAAAGAAGAGAAGCAAAGGAATAGTCTCTGCACTGTCTCACCCAATATATCTCTGCTCAGCATAGTAAATAACGTCATTAAAACAGGCGTTACATTTATGAAAACTAGACAGATGTATGTATATAGTGATGACATGGCAATAGTAGGAAGAAGTGCCAACACAATTAAAGAAACATACACCGAAGTGCCAAATAAACCTGTGATTCAAATTCAGAGATATGTAAAAAGGCAGAATATGTTGCTGTGGTTGGCAACACCTATATAAGACAAGTGTCTGGGACAGTTGTTAGATCAGTTATAGCTGCTACAATGGCAGCTTATCAAAATTTAAGTGAGTTTGAACGTGGTCTTATAGTCAGCGCACAAGTGATGGGACACAGCATCGCCGAGGTAGTGATGAAGTAAGGATTTTCATGTATGAATTTCATGAGTGTATCGTGAATATCAAGAATCTGGTAAAACATCAAATCTCTGACATCACTACGGCCGTAAAAAGATCCTGCAAGAATGAAACCAATCACAACTGAAGAGAATTGTTTAACATGACAGAAGTGCAACCCTTCCTCTAATTGCTGCAGATATGAATGCTGGGCCATCAACAAGTGTCAGCATGTGAACAATTCAATGAAACATCATCAGTATGGGCTTTTGGAGCCGAAGGCCCACTCATGTACCCTTGATGACTGCACCACCCAAAGCTTTACGCCTGACTTAGGCCTGTCAGCACCAACAACAACAGCATAGCTTATTATACTGCATTCAGAGTCTTCCTCAATTTTTTTCCACTTCACTTATAATAATGATTTGCAAGACACTGAAGTCTTCTCAAAGACAACCCATAAAGCAAAAAAAAAAAAAAAAAAAAAAAAAAAAAAAACGAGAATTAAAAAGATAAATGCAATACCACAACCACTTTAATGTATATACAGGGTATTTATAATGAAACTTTCACTACTTGAATCCCCCCCCACCCATGAAAAATGAGCAGCTGTAGGACAATGAAAGATTGTGGAAATATTTGTAAGGCCATGCAGAAGAGAATTAATGAATAAATCATTGAAAGCAATACATTTTAATTTCCACATGAAAGGGTAACATCTGTTAATTGCGTACCATGGTTACATGTCAAGTTACAAACGTACCTTGGAGGGCAACCATCTGCATCGATGACAACCTGGAAACGCACTACAGATACCGTTTCACAATTGTTTGCAACATGTTTCAAATGGTGGACCATACACTGCTTGAAGATTGCACAATGTGTCCACAACGGCAACAGTAACTTCTTCAACAATTTGTAGTGCAACTGGCCATCAGCCTCTCCCAGGAACAGTTCCCAAGTCTTCAGTTAATTTGAAATTCCACAGGATGTTCTTCAACCCTGGTGCGGAGAGAGGTCCTCTTCTTATTCCTTTAATGCATTGATACTCAGAAAGAGGAGCAGCATTATTGCTGTTGTTTTGACAAAACAGCTTTACAGGTAAAGCCCTGCTCACCTTTTCCAGACCCACGTTAACTGCCTGCAACTGCCATGCACTCTGACGCTCGTATTTCACCCTATGTCGCCATACCAGTACTGGCGCCTAACAGAAAGTCATGACACTAACACTACTAACAGGGCAAATGCTGCAGCTCACAGTCCGAACATCATTCCTATAAAGTTGTGTATCCGTACGGTAAATAGTTTTCCTTCTACACTGGCCCAAGCAGCAAAAGTTCAGTTGTAACCACATGACGACACTCAGCAATGAGTAAAATGACTAATGATGATGATGTATAGTAAGGGATTGGAAGTTTCTTTCAAAGAGTCATCCAAACATGCCCCTGTATTGACTCTGGCAGCAAAACCCTAAGCTCTTATATACTGAGAATAATTTATAATGCAAGTGTAAGTGTTGCAACAGGAATGAATCTGGAAAACAGATTGATCCTTACAGAGCGTACTTGAATGTTGTTACCAACTGGACAGTTACAAGGAATTGGTTGTCGTAATTCACATAAATGTTTAAGAAAGACACAGAAGGAAAGAAAATGTAATTGACTCTGCGACTGAGAGTCACGGAGTTACTAAATACAGATTTCCATAATTCCTTCACAAAAGAAGATGAAGTAAACATTCCAGAATTCGAAACCAGAACAGCTGTTAGCACGAGTGACATAAAAGTAGATATCTTAGGTGTTGCGAAACAAATCAAATCACTTAAGAAAGGCAAGCCTTCCAGTCCAGATGGTATACCAATCAGGTTCCTTTCAGAGTGTGCAGACACAATAGCGCCTTTCTTAGCAATCATATACAACAACTCACTTGACGAAAGGCCTGCTCCTAAAGACTGAAAAGAAGCACAGGTCACACCAATATTCAAGAAAGGAATTACAGACCCATATCACTGACCTCAATTTGCAGTAGGATTTTGGAGCATATACTGTACTCTAACATTATGAATCACCTTGAAGAAAATGACTTATTAGTACATAACCAACACGGATTCCGAAAATATTGTTCTTGTGCAACACAGCTAGCTCTTCATTCCCGTGAAGTAATGAGTGCTGTCGACAAGGAATCTCAGATTGATTCCATATTCCTAGATTTCCAGAAGGCTTTTGATACCATTCCTCACAAGCGACTATTAATCAAATTGTGTGCATATAGAGCATCGTCTCGGTTCTGTGTCTACATTTGTGATTTCCTCTCAGAGAGGTCACATTTCATAGTGATAGACGATAATCATCGATCAAAACAGAAGAGATATATAGCGTTCCACAAGGTAGTGTCACAGGCCCTCTGCCGTTCCTGATTTACATAAATGATCCAGGTGATAATCTGAGCAGCCCCCTTAGATTGTTTGCAGATGGTGCTGTAATTTACCATCTAGTAAAATCATCAGACGGACCAATTCCAATTACAAAATGATTGAGAGAGAATTTCTGTTATGGTGTGAAAAGTGGCAATTGGCACTAAACAAAGAAAAGTGCGAGGTCATCCATATGGGTACTAAAATAAATCTGATAAATTTTGGGTATACGATAAATAGCACAAATCTAAGGGCTGTCAATTTGACAAAATACCTAGGAATTACAATTACGAGCAACTTAAATTGGAAAGAACATATAGATAATATTGTGAGGAAGGCGAAAGAAAGATTGCCCTTTGTTGGCAGAACACTTAGAAGACGCGACAAACCCACTAAATAGACAGCCTACATTACGCTTGTCTGTCCTCTGCTGGAATATTGCTGCGCGGTGTGGGATCCTTACCAGGTAGGATTGACGGAGGACATCGAGAAAGTGCAAAGAAGGGCAGCTCGTTCCGTGTTATCGCGCAACAGGGGTGAGAGTGTCACTGATATGATACGCGAGTTGGGGTCACTGAAACAAAGGCGGTATTCGTTGCGGTGAGATCTATTTACGAAATTTTGATCACCAACTTTCTCTTCCGAATGCGAAAATATTTTGTTGACACCTACCTAAGTAGGGAGAAATGATCATCATAATAAAATAAGAAAAATCAGTGCTCGTACGGAAAGATTTAGTTGTTCCTTTTTTCCCACATGCCATTCGAGAGTGGAATGGTAGAGAAGTAGTATGAAAATGGTTCGATGGACCCTCTGCCAGGCACTTAAGTGTGAATTCCAGAGTAACCATGCAGATGTAGATGTAGATGTAGATGTACTTCTACTGGTGAAAGGATCTTCTGCTAGGATTCCTCCTAACATTGCTCAGGGTATGCCACTGTTTGAGGTTTCATACTTCAAGTACAATCTTCTGAAAGGCTCCTTCCTTGTGTCCCAATCAATACATAACAGATAGACGAATATCGTGGAGTATGTTCTTTGTTGGTGTGCCTAGAAGTCAAATAGACATGGGCTATTGGAGATCTTGCAGTTGTGGGACTGCATTACAATTTATTAGAAGATTTTTTTAATGTGCAGTTGGAAACATAAATGCAATTTGAGGCTTGTCAGCATACCACAGCCAACTAATAACAGCTGGTGAGAAGAGGATGAAAAGAATTGATGGCTTAGAAGACTGCAGCAATTTCCAGTGAGCACTGCAGTATATGCATAAGTGTGACTTATAGCTGGCTGACACAACTAGGGGTACAGCGCACCAGGACAAAGAGGCATATTGCCTGTAAATGAGGAGTGGCTTACCTAAAGAATGCAAGCAAAAGTTTCAGTACCAGCTGGATTTGTCAGGGCAGCCACCTTTCAGAGCAAACTGCACCTTTCCGAGGCTCGCTACCCTTTTCAAATTGGTAGACTTGTATGTTCGCTAAATCATTTGCATCAGTTTTACTGAACAAAGAAAGTTACCCAGGAAATACAATTTAAAATTTACATTGCTGTCTATCAGACACTTTATGTTATCGGGCAAATGGTCACATAATTTTGTGGTTGCATTTGAACTTTTTCTGAGCCACCAACAACCTTAGTAGTGAGTAGTAAAGGTAATTTTTTCCCCTCACATGTTGTAGCTGTAGATCTTATTATAATTCTCACATTGTGCTCGATTATTTACGATGGACTGCATTAGTGAATATACATATTGTGAAGTAGCAGTTTAAGTGTCCCGCTCCTTGAAGGCACATCTGCAAGGTTATTCTCACTGCAGTTTTCTGTGCTGTTAGTACTTTCTCTTCAACCTCCAACTTGATCTTTAAAAAAAATTGTAGAGGTGAAAGTCACGTTAATAATATAGTTAAACTAATAATTTTTGTGGCAGAAGGAAAGTTTCAAGAATGGTCAGAGCTACGAAAGTTAAGCGCAGCTTTATAATTCAAACTTCCTTCCACACGACCCAAAAAAAGTCTATATATCAAACACATACACATTAACAAATACAGTGATGAGGAAATTAAAATTATCAGCAATATAGCTAGTGGCTTACTTTCATTTGCATGGCACTATTTGGAATCTGAGCAGTTCCACTATGCTGTGGTTGGATACAAAAAACTTTTGAACAAAGCACAGTTTTCTGAAGAATACTAAAATATAAATACATAGAAAGATCTCTCAAATAGCATGCAGCTAGTTGCTCAAGTGTACTTTGTGTGTTTTCTGGTCTAGGTAGGGAGATTAAAGATTACGATTCCACTGACGACATGGTCATAAGGCTTGAAGCACAAGCTGAGCGAGGAGGGCAGGAAAGGAAATCAACTGTTTCCTTTTCAGAGGTACTGCCCTGGCATTTGCCTTAAGCAATTAGGAGATACTACTGACAACCTGACTCTCAATGGCTGGACAGGAGTCCTCTCAAATGCAAATCCTGTATCTTAATCACTATACCAGCTAACTCAGTTCCTGTTCTAGTGTTTTCAATGACTTCCACTTCCCCTGAACATATGTGTTTGTTCATTTTGTTTCTCCAATTCCTCACCAGTTGTTCCTAGTCCAGGAACTGCTGGATGATACTTGCCTTCTAGCAAAAATATTAATAGCTATATGTGTACAAGTGTGTAGACTCCCGTAGTTATTGTCTCCTCCGATAAGTGCTACTTGAAGGAAGTGTCGCATCTTACTTTAAAATGAAAGGAACCACTGAGTGTCAACTTTTCGCTTCTCATGCTGCACTCACGTACCTGGTGTCTAGAGTGGTAGTTCCTGTGGTCAGTGGCTCTACTTACGCCGCCACCGTCAGTGTCGCTGTTCCAAGACTTCACTGGAAAATCACAGGAAAGAGAAGTGAAGCAGTATTCCAGGAGGCTGTTGTTCATAGTAGACTTCCTGAGAGCATTACCCCTGACTGAGATCAGATATGAGCCAATAAGGCCCATCAAGTTTAGGAACAATTTAAACTTTAAGGAAGAGAGGGAAGGGGGGGGGGGGGTGGAGGAATTCTGGATATTAACGCTTATATTTTTAAAGTGGCAAAATTAAAGTGTAACCAATACAACCCTTGTACTTGGTAGGGATCTTTTTATTATTAAATCGAGTAATAATGAATCAGTGAGACAGCTGATGCAGACCTTTTTTATATATGGATTAGTATTGACCAATGCACTTTGTAAGTCACGCTCTGATGTCATTCACTCCTTTATTTTTCCATTCACTGCTACCATAATCAAAAATACCCTTTCACACTTGCAAGCTGTGGTTAATGGCATTGACACCCTTAAGGCTTTTCTTGATAATAGTGGATATTCCACATCAACTATGACAATGCAGGTTTGTCTGCCTATAGGCATTTACACTCTACCTTCATGAGTTTCCTTAGATCCTACCTTGAAATAGCTAATAATGTGGTTCAACCTGGAAAAGCTGTTTAAAATACAGGCTGCATATCTGTCAACAGGAAACATAAAATGTGCTGTTTCCTGTTGCAGAGCAGGTTCAGTATTTTAATTTATAGAATTCTCAGGTGTCTAGCTGGGTCATAACGTAATTTCTCCATGATATTTCGTGGAGGAATTACGATGTGACCCAGTCGGATATGCAGGAATCTTATACATCAGAAATCGCCAGGAAAACATCAGATTGCAGGGTTCAGTATGATAGGTCTAACTGGAACTACTGAATAAAACAAGTTCTTAACTAAATGTTTGTGTTCTCATTTCAATAGTACACAAACTGCTGACACAATATAGCTACATAGGTGTTAGAGAGAGAGAGAGAGAGAGAGAGAGAGAGAGAGAGAGAGAGTGTGTGTGTGTGTGTGTGTGTGTGTGTGTGTGTGTGTGTGTGTGTGCGCGGCAGGATGGGGGGTTGCAGTGGAGGGGGAGGAGGGAGTGTAGGTGCACATACTCCAGCTCTTTAAAGGATGTGTGTGTGTGTGTGTGTGTGTGTGTGTGTGTGCGGCAGGATGGGGGGTTGCAGTGGAGGGGGAGGAGGGAGTGTAGGTGCACATACTCCAGCTCTTTAAAGGATTCATTCGAAAACCAGCGAAGTTTTCATTCTGTTTGGTGTGACCATCAATGACTCAACATTTCTACTATTCATCGAGTTCTCTCTCTTACTCCTACATTATTTATGTAAATTATCTGATGCACATTGTATGTAAATTAAACCCTGCTGTGTATGATGTGACCAAATGAGGGGTGATGCATCTGTATTAAAACCGATTCCATGAAATGCTTCATCCATGACTTATCACACCACTCAGATAGTGAGAGCAGCAATCTCAGCTATGTGCCTATCATATAACTAAGGTTACAGTCCAAACTGTTGCTTGCACCCCAAACTACTACTACATTATTTTCTTTTCTAAGATCCTAAATGACACGTAACATTGCTGAGCTCTGCACTTGGCTTAAAAACACTATTAATCTGGTAATCATTCCCATAGACTTCTGAACGAGTGCTGCAATTCCCCACCTGTGACTGTTTTCCATTGATAACATCTTCTTGGTCTTCTTAAAACAAGAAATCATTTCCACGCTTATCTTGCACCTTATTCCCTGTACAAATAGACATTTTCTGAACTTGTTGAGTTGTCTGAATGCTTTTATCAACCGTCTCCAAAGCATTGAATCTATAGGAGACAGTTAGTCTGAAGCTATCAGACTTACGATTTTTCCTGTATCTTCACTAGCATTTGGCGGGCTTGACTCTAATCCGATCTTCTAGTCTAGATCGAACATTTCTAAAAAAAACTCTTGGTAGCAAAAGTGCTAACTCTTCTTGTACTACTGCCAAATAAACTTGAAATATGAAGGCGATCAACTATTTGTTTCATGTATTAAATTATACAAATCAGTTCAAGAGAACGCGCTGTGGCTTTTTTCCTAACAGCCTTATTCTTGCTAATGTACATACACTATCGAACAAAAACATTATGATCACTGCCCACCGTAAGACTGAATGCAGTCTGGTAGCATTGGGATCAAGTGATGCTGTACGGAAAGCATAAAAGTGGGGAGAGGTGAAGGGAGACTCATTCTAGTGATGTTACGGGCCACAAATGGGGAAGTCCACTGACGTAAGTGACTTGGACAAAGGATAGATTGCTATGGCCTAGTTGTAAAAACCCCCTTCTCATTCCAAATATATAGATCACATTCAGAGGGTGGCGCAGGAAGATTATTTGTAGTATCTGTCACATGAATTTCCAGGACTCATCGGTCAAGTACCAACAGAAGCACTGTGATACAACTAAAATTCATTTTTTCGCACACAATTCTATATAATGTGCCACTAAACAACTGCTTAAGAGAAAAGCAACTTTCCTATGAATATTTGAAAAAAATGCACTTCATGCTGGGCTGAAGCTAGCCAATGCCCTACCAAAAAGTTTCACAGCCCTTTCTCTACTAATAAATAAAAAAGTCAGCTAGAAATAATTCTAATTGAAAACCCTTTGTATTCTCTAGATGAATATTTTATCTTTATGAAAAGTGCTTTTTACGTGTGTCAAGTTCATAGTTTTAAGTAACTCACAACTGACCTAATGTTGAAAACAATGTTTGTAACATTATTATTTGTATATTACCAAATGTAATATGCATCAAAACGTAAAATTTATTAATACAAACAAATCTTTAGTTACATGGTGTCTACGAACAAGTATCTCAGAAATGACACAAAGATGGTTGGTTGAGAGTGATTTGAATTAAATTATTTATTTATCCAGGGGTACTAATGACATAGCGTTAGTTATCAAAAAGTAATGAAAATTAATAGCTACTAACAAGGGAACCTCCCCATTGCACCCCCCTCAGATTTAGTTATAAGTTGGCACAGTGGATAGGCCTTGAAAAACTGAACACAGATCAATTGAGAATACAGGAAGAAGTTGTATGGAACTATGAAAAAATAAGCAAAATATACAAACTGAGTAGTCCATGCACAAGATAGGCAACATCAATGATAGTGTGAGCTCAGGAGCGCTGTGGTCTCGTGTTTAGCGTGAGCAGCTGCGGAACTAGAGGTCCTTGGTTCAAGTATTCCCTCGAGTGAAAAGTTTACTTTCTTTATTTTTGCAAAGTTACGATCTGTCCATTCGTTCATTGACGTCTCTGTTCACTGTAATAAGTTTAGTGTCTGTGTTTTGTGACCACACCGCAAAACCGTGCGATTAGTAGACGAAAGGACGTGCCTCTCCAATGGGAACCGAAAACATTTGATCACAAGGTCATAGGTCAACCGACTCCTCCACAGGAAAACACATCTGATATATTCTATGTGACACTGGTGACAGCATGTGTGTCACATGACAGGAATATGTTGTCGACCCACCTAACTTGTACACTTGGCGAATGGGTAGAAAGATTCTTCTGCCTTGCCCAATTTAGGTTTTCTTGTGGATGTGATAATCACTCCCAAAAGAGTGATGAAAACATAAGAGTTTCTCAGATAATAATTGTCTAAAAATAAAAAATTAAACTTTTCACTTGAGGGAAGACTTGAACCAAGGACCTCTCGTTCCACAGATGCTCACGCTAACCACAGGACCATGGCGCTCATGGGCTCACGCTATCCTTGATGATGCCTATCTTGCACATGGACTACTCAGTTTGTATATTTTGCTTATTTTTTTCACAGTTCCACACAACTTCTTCCTGTTTTCGTGATTGATCTGTGTTCAGTTTTTCAAGGCCTATCCACTGTGCCAACTTATAACTAAATCTGAGGGGGGTGCGATGGGGAGGTTGCCTTGTAAGCATAGAATATACAGGACAGTGAGAAACAGTCTGTAAGGGTGTTGCAGGGTAGCTTGTGTTGAGAAATAATGGTTAAGACAAAAATTCAATATACTGCATCATTTCCAATTTACTTAGCACAGAAGTTAGCCTATCAGTATGTTTTCACACAACATCAAGCAGCCCATCAGAGATGGTGTCACCAGGCGTGTTCTTCATTTGGCTTCCTAAAACTGAACAAGAGAGCAACACAAAAATTGGACAAGGGACAGTAGTAAGGATCGAATCCAAGCCATAGGCTGAGCAGTCTCATGTGCTACCATCTATGCTCTAAGAACAACTGACAGAAATTGTATCTGGCAAGCCATTTGAATGTGTGCACATGGGTTAAACAAAAGGTTTCGAATGCTTGGTATATTTTTTGATTTAAGTAAGGCATTTGATTGTGTTTATCACAAAATATTGCTCCAGAAGTTGGACCATTATGGAATCACAAAATATTGCTCCAGAAGTTGGATCATTATGGAATATGGGAAGTAGCTCACAATTGGTTCACCTCTTACTTTAGCAACAGGCAACAAAAGGTCATTATTCACAATGTTGATAACGGCTATGATGTGGGGTCTGAGTGGGGTACTATCAAGTGTGGGGTACCCCAGGGATCAGTGTTGGGGCCACTCCTGTTCCTTATTTATATAAATGATATGCCCTCTAGTATTACGGGTAACTCTAAAATATTTCTGTTTGCTGATGACAGTAGCTTGGTAGTAAAGGATGTTGTGTGCAACATTGGCTCGGTTTTGAATAGTGCAGTACATGACCTCAGTTCATGGCTTGTAGAAAATAAACTAACACTAAATCACAGTAAGACTCAGTTTTTACCGTTTCTAACACACAATTCAATAAAACCTTACGTTTTATTTTCACAGAATGGGCATATGATTAGTGAAACTGAACAGTTCAAATTTCTAGGTGTTCAGATAGATAGTAAGCTGTCATGGAAAGCCCACGTTCAGGATCTTGTTCAAAGACTTAATGCTGCTATTTTTACTATTCGAATGGTATCAGAAGTGAGTGATCGTTCGACACGAAAATTAGTCTACTTTGCTTATTTTCATTTGCTATTGTCATATGGTATTATATTTTGGGGTAACTCTTCCCATTCTAAAAGGATATTTTTGGCTCAGAAATGGGCAGTTCAGACAGTAAGTGGTGTGAGTTCACGAACCTCTTGTCGACCTCTGTTCACGAGTCTGGGTATTTTGACATTGGCCTCTCAATATGTATATTCCTTATTCCCAAGAATAAGCAGCTTTCACTCGGTTAATACTCGGCAGAAATCAAACCTGCATTTGGATCGGACTTCCTTAACTCTTGTGCAGATAGGTGTGCAGTATACTGCTGCATCCATTTTCAATAAGCTGCCACTCGAATTCAAAAATCTTAGCAGTAATCCACGAGCTTTCAAATCGAAACTGAAGAGTTTCCTCATGGGTCACTCCTTCTATTCTGTCAAGGAGTTCCTTGAGAAATTAAACTGATTTTTATTGTATTGCTGATAGAGTTTACTTAAACATATGGACTGACTTTTTTAAGGTTCATGAACATTTACTTTTATCTGTTATTACGTTTATGTTGTAATTTCATGTACTGGCATGTTCCATGACCTTGGAGATTTGCTCCTCAATTTCGTCCAACGGAACTTGATGAGTAAATAAAAATAAAAAAATAACAACCTGATCTACTAACTTCAATGCTAATTAAATCATAAATTTGAATTTCTTCTTAACAGTTATTTCTCTGCATCACATACCCTGCAACACCCTTGCAAGCTTTTCACACTGTTTCTGAGGATAAGACAGGCAGTTTGCAGTGATCTTGCTGAAGGAACCTCTTGGAATTTGACTGAAATGATTTAGGAAAACCAAAAACCAAATCAAATGAAATTTTTATCATCACATAACATGACTAATACAATCAATGATTGACAGATAGGTGAATTGTCAAAATATCTGCAGCATTTTTCTTTTTCTATACGGTGCCCTACTAAATGGCTATACTGTAGCTGATACCCAACTAACTCTGCAAAAAATACAGATTGATATACAACTGTTTACTGTGTTCATCTCTGACATATAATACAAGAATAGTAGTGGCCTTAATACAGAACCTTGTGGAACATCTAATTGTGTGTGTTTCTAACCAGGGAGGAATGATGAGATCCAATTAAGAGGTTTTCTTGAAAACTATAGCTTGTCATTTTTCAGAGAAGCAAGCTATGATTTACATTATCGACAACTTTGGTAAGGTCACAAAAGGTACTGGATACATACATAGGTGGGGGAAAAGGGGACACTTGCCCCTTTCTGGAATCTAGGATAGATATTTTTTTTTTTATTCATGGTAGAATTCTTATGATTTTCTGCCAACAACTGTCTGTCACTGTACTAAACTGCAGGATTTAACATTCCAAGCATGACAGGTAATGTTGTAACTTTAGCTATCACTATAAATCTTAGCTTTTTACGACTGTCACACACTGTTCACGTGTGGTTTCAGTGCTGTTCTGCAATCAAGATGGATGCCAATGTTAAAAATAAAAAAAATAAAAAAAATGAAACAGAGTCCTCAATCTTTTGTTCATTGTTTCCTTGCACAACTTATATCAAGCTGCAGAAAAGGATTGATCCAACTTCCAGGAGCATCAATTCCAATGTCAATTCCCAGCACAACATGGAAAGGGCAGCAGTATATGTGCAAACTTATCCATCCACAATTCCCAAAATCCGGGCCCTCCCTTTGTTCTACAATGGAATCACAACAGTAGTTCCCTGATTGCCTGTAGACAAAGAAGACATATTGTGAGTTGCTGGTTCTACATTCAGTTTTATGGGACAGAGCTATTGTTGTAGACATGGAAGAACACCATTGATTACCAGTAGGTGTGTACTTGCATATTTAACCTACGATGCCAAACATGTCAGTTGAAAAAAGAAAATACCTGTTTATTTGGCAGGAGAAAAGAAAAAGTGCAAAATATCAGGTCAAAAAGACATTCACTTCACGAATATGGATCTTTTCAAACAGTATTGGATGAACACATTGCCATATGCAGCC
Source organism: Schistocerca nitens (assembly GCF_023898315.1). NCBI lineage: Eukaryota > Metazoa > Arthropoda > Insecta > Orthoptera > Acrididae > Schistocerca > Schistocerca nitens. Next base: position 154,025,874 of record NC_064625.1, on the reverse strand, counting down.
ATATAGCTGCAAATACTGCACTTTAAATGGCACGGCTGCACATTACGGGACAAACTGGAGCGATGAAGACAACCAGTTTGTAACTGGTTTTGGTAGATTTCTCACATTCCTCTAGTAGTATACTGGCCCTTAGCTACACTTTATCCAATCACGCCGAGAAAATGTAACTTACAAAACACATTGTGTTCACCTTTTATCACATTTTAGCTGTCTACGTTGAAAAACATAAATGATGAAAAACATTAAATAAATCCATTGATACAATCAGCTGCAAAGTTCTTTATGCAAACGAAGTGACGTCACCACAGTTTGTTAACGTGTTTTAAAGTTTACTTCCTGTTTCTCCACTTTGAAGACCATTAGTGTATTTTTTTTTTTTTTTTGTTGGTTATTTTTGTTGAGGTTCAACAGGAGTTTCTCAATTCTTCTGACTTTTTTTTAAATTTCAGACTTTTAAACTGTAAATTTTTTGAAATGTGGTTTTAGGAAATGTCAGAGGTCATAAAATACTATTAAAATTTGATAGTAACAGTCCAGAGTAAGTAAAATATTTTACTTTAAAAAACGGTGACTGTTTTCAACCAATATATGATCATCTTCAGACCATTGCATGCTCCTTACTGACTACTGGAGCTTATCACAGATACAGTCAGTTTGACTGTTCAGAGATGTCACTAAACCCGCCCAAAGATGTAAACAATCCTGCATAAGCAGCGCCTATTAGAGAGAGAGGGAGTCCGACAGCTGATCGGTTCCAGTCATTCCAATAGGAAGGAGGTACACGGTTCGTGTTGTCTGTAGTTCAACCGTGCCTAGACGGTTAATATCTCAGTTTGATCATGTCTGCATTGTTACTTTGTGCCAGGAAGGGCTCTCAATAAGGGAAGTGTCCAGGCATCTCAGAGTGAACCAAAGCGATGTTGTTCAGACATGAAGGAGATACAGAGAGACAGGAACTGTTGATGACATGTTTCACTCAGGCTGCCCGAGGGCTACTACTGCGGTGGATGACCACTACCTATGGATTATGGCTCAGAGGAAGCCTGACAGCAACGCCACCATGTTGAATAATGCTTTTCGTGCAGCCACAGGACATCATGTTGTGACTCAAACTGTGTGCAACAGGATCATGATGCACAACTTCACTCCTGACATCCGTGATAAGATCCATCTCTGCAACCACGACACCGTGCAGTGCAGTACAGATGGACACAAAAACATGCTGAAAGGACCACTCAGGATTGGCATCACGTTCTCTTCACCGATGAGTGTCACATATGCCTTTAACTGGACAATCATCGCAGATGTGTTTGGAGGCAACCCATTCAGGCTGAATGCCTTACAAGGGGAGGCGGCCAATTGTGAAATTCAGATTCGATTCATACTGCGCATAATAAAAGCTCATGGCCAGAGGTGTAATGTGGCAAAGCACCAAGATGCACTTCTCAGCCGTTGTCGAGAAAATCGACAGTTAAAAGAAGCCGTTGCGGTGAAATACTCTCTACGATTAATAATTTTCTACAGCGTCGTGGCGCAGCGGTAAGTGCTGGAGTTCGTAATCCGAAGGTCGCCGGATCGAGTCTCGTGCCATGCAATTTTTTTTATTATTATTTTTTTGTAATTCAAAAATATATACCTCCATTTTTCCGTTTGTTTAACAGGGTGTACCAAAGCTCAAGCTCTCCCGTCCGCACTGATTTTCAACGATGTTATAAGTTGCGCTAGGGACCGCATCTACCTTCTTTCGAAGTTAGCAGGCAACTATGCTGTTATGCGGCGGCTCGTTTCAGCCCATTCAACATCTGTCCTTCAAGTGTAACGAGCGAGTAACGGAGTTTATATTTCATACCTGCCACAACAAGTTTGTGTTCGTGGGGTCTCTATTCTAATTCGAACGTTGTGTCTGTATGTGTGGATGGATATGGGTGTGTGTGCGAGTGTATACCTGTCCTTTTTTCCCCCTAAGGTAAGTCTTTCCGCTCCCGGGATTGGAATGACTCCTTATCCTCTCCCTTAAAACCCACATCCTTTCGTCTTTCCCTCTCCTTCCCCTCTTTCCTGATGAGGCAACAGTTTGTTGCGAAAGCTTGAATTTTGTGTGTATATTTGTGTTTGTTTGTGTGTCTATCGACCTGCCAGCACTTTTGTTTGGTAAGTCTCATCATCTTTCTTTTTAGATATATATATATAATTTGAAATACAAAAAACAAATACTAAAAAAAAAGGTTGAATGGCGCAAGACTCGATCCGGCGACCTTCGGATTACGAACCCGAGCGTTTACCGCTGCACCACGACGCTGTAGAAAATTACCAATCGTAGAGAGTATTTCACCGCAACGGTTTCTTTTAACTGTCGATTTTCTCGACAACGGCTGAGAAGTGCATCTTGGTGCTTTGCCACGTTACCTCTGGCCATGAGCTTTTATTTTGCACAGTATGAATCGAATCTGAATTTCACAATTGGCGGCCTCCCCTTGTTAGACACACTGTCCTGCAAGTGCAGCAAGGTGGAGGTTCCCCGGTGTTTTGGGGTGGCATTATGTGGGGCCGATGTATGCCACTGGTGGTTATGAAAGGTGTCATAACAGCTGTACGATACGTGAATGCCATCCTCCGACCGATAGTGCAACCGTATCGGCAGCATATTGGTGAGGCATTTGTCTTCATGGATGACAATTCGCATCCCCATTGTGCACATCTTGTGAATGACTTCCTTCAGGATAATGACATCCCTCGACTAGAGTGGTCAGCATGTTCTCCAGACATGAACCGTATCGGACATGCCTGGGATAGATTGAAACGGCTGTTTATGAATGACACGATACACCAACCACTCTGAGCGATCTATGCTCAATCGTCGATGAGGTGTGGGACAATCTGGCCCAACAGTGCGTTGGTGAACATGTGGACAGTACACCACAACGAATACAGGCATGCATCGATACAAGAAGATGTGCTACTGGGTAGTAGAGGTACCGGTGTGTACAGCAGTCTGGACCACCACCTCTGATTTGATTTGATTTTGACAGGGAAGCTAAAACAGCTTTGGCCTAACCCGTCACTGTCTGCACAGAAACCGAGTTTATTGTGCGGTATCGCTCCCTGTATATCTAGCAAAGCCAACCAATGCCCTTAAATAGCGCAAGGAGTCCCTTTACCAGGTTTTTGCTAGACGCAATTTCTTCAGGTCTAGTTGACCCGAAAACTCTGTATCTCTTGCTCTACAATGCCGTGCATTTGTAGATTAGGTGTGATGCAGTTTCTTTGCCCTCATCACAGATCCTACATTTAGGGTCTTCTTCCTTCATACTCATTGTATGTAGGTATTTTTTGAAATTCCCATGGCCAGTCATCCGTCCAGTCACGAATTTAATCTATTTCCTGTTCAATCCCAGGAGCTTCTTTTAAAACACAGATTAGGCATTACTACCTTACCGTGTTTTTGTTTATAGGCCTTGTCCTGTTTCCTAAGTCAGTTCCGTAGTTCTAGTGTGATCATAGCCTTGGTGATTGTCAGGACAGGTTCCGGTCCAATAAATGGAGTCATTCCCTCCATCCTGGTCAATCTATCGGCTTGTTCATTGCCATAGATCGCTGAGTGGCCAGGGACCCACACTAGGTTTAGCCTATTGCTTCCCCCAAGCTCCACCAGAGCCCTATGGCATTCTGCAACAATCTTAGATCTCTTTGCAGGAGCTACCAGTGATTTCAGGGCTGCCTGGCTGTCTGAGTAGATGTAGATGCTACGGTCCTCGTAGCACCTACACATATTCTCCTCCACCACACACCCAGATTGCAGTAATTTCAGCTTGGAATACCGAGGCCAGTTTTCCTAGAGAGATGACACCCTCCAGTCTTGGTTGAATCCCGTGCACCCCTGCCCCAGCACCTTGGTCTGATTTCAACCCGTCGGTGAACCACATACGGTGTCGAACTTTTTTTTCCCACTGCTCCCTGCTTCCAATTATTATATTGTAAGGCTTTTTGAAGTAGTTGGGAGTTATTATATAGTCGGCCGGCATTTCCCCAGCCATTCCTATATTTACCTCACTCACTATCTTGTTAGAGTGTGATTCTGGATATCCCAATGAGATCCAGTTTTTACCAGTTTTAAGTCTGTATGCACCAGCTGCTGCCTCCATCTTGACCCAAAGGTGTAGTGGAGGCATGTTCAGCATGGCTTCCATCCCAGTGGTTGGTGTGCTGCTAATTCTGCCTGTTATGGCTAAGCAAGCCAGTCTCTGCACCTTAGTAAGCTCCTTAGCTGCAACCCGCTGTTCTACTTTCTTCCACCACACTACGGCCCCGTAGGAAATCCTAGCTGTGGTGTATATCCAGTGCATACCTCTGAGGCTTAGGCCCCAGTTTTTACCACAAGCACTTCTGGTACTCACTAGAGTACCTCCTGCCTTGGAGCAGATACTCTTAATGTGAGAGGTCTGTGTTAGCTTCTCATCCAAGGTTACCCCTAGATATTTCACTATCCCCTTCACAGGTAGAGTTTCATTGAAGAGCTTTAGATTCCAACTTGAGTATTGGATATGCCTCTTCATGAGTGGCACCACAACAGTCTTCTTAGGATTAACCCTTAGATCCTGTTTAATGCAACAGTCTTGCACAATTTCCAATGCACCTTGTGCCATATTTTTAACTGTGTAAATAAATTTGCCAAGTATTACTATGACAAGGTCATCTGTGTATCCTTGACAAAAGCATTGTCTGTAATTTAGTTCCTCAATGAGTTTGTTCACCACTAGATTCCACAATAACAGGAACAGAACTCCTCCTTGTGGGCAACCTCTAGTGGTGCAAATTACCATCTTTTCATTCATCATGGTAGCCTCTACCTTCTTTGCACTAAGCATGGTCCTGGTCCACTTACACATAGTGGTCCCTAGGTCATGTAACTCTTCTGCCCTTGCCATGGAATCGAAGGTCATATTACTGAATGGCCCCTCGATGTCCAGAAAGATGCAGAGGGCTATTTCTTGAAAGTGAAGTGCTTACTCCACCCTCCTGAGTTGATGGAGAGCTGTCTCACATGATTTACCTGGTTGATATGTGTGTTTGTTTGAATGTAGAGGGGCCCTAATTAGACTCCTCTCCCCAACATATACATTAACCAGTTTTTCCAATGTTTTAAGAATGAAGGACAGGCTGATTGGTCTCATATCCTTGGCCTTGGTATGATCAATTCTCCCTGGCTTTGGAATGAAGACAACCTTCACTGCCCTCCAAGCACTGGGAATGATTCCTACTGCTAGGCTAACCCTGAGTAAGCTTCATAGGACTCTTATGAGATTCTCTCCTGACTGTTGTAGGACAGTTTGGAAGATTCAATCTTGGCCAGGTTACTTCCCCCCAAGTTATTGTTCCACCAAGGCACACTCCTATTTGCTATTTGTGCACTTCTTGGTGATTGTGGAGTTGTCATGGTATGAGGTCACTATGGCCTCTGCTACTTCCTCAAACTCTACTGGATTCCTTATCGAGGTTTTAATTTCTGATAAGTTTAAGTCTAGATCCCTCATATATATCACCCAGTCTCTTTTCCTGGGATTCCTATAGGTCATGGTCTGTCTGATTCCCGTTTCAACCTTGAATTTAATGTACATGTGGTCCGATGAGGATGGCTCTAATGCCACATGCCATTGTTTGACATAGCTGCCCATCATCATGGAACCAACGGTTATATCAATTACGTCTTCCCTTCTGCTATTCCTGAATGTAGGTTCATTGCCCCTATTCAGGACCTCCAATTCGTAAGCCAAGAGAAATTCAACAAGGTACTCTCACCTCTACTGTTGGTGTCCTTGCTGCCCCACACTAGGTTGTGGGCATTGGCATCACATCCAACCAACAGTTGGTCGCCTAGCTGATGGCATGCTTCTATCACTCTCCTCACCTCCAAAGGAGGAGGAGAGCTCTCTTTGTGAGGAAGGTGTGCTGAGGCCAAAACAATTTCCCTCGTGATACCTTCCTCACATTGCTGCATCCTGATGGTCCCTGGAGCAGAAATCCATCATTGGCATGAAAGAAATTCTATTTCTTACAGAGATGCATGTTCTGGAGTTTCTTAGATTTCTAGCATAAATCAGCTTACCCCCAGTGCCACCAAGGCCTGATACACCCCCTTTATATAAGTAGGGTTCTTGTATCAGGGCCATGTCCCCTTCCTGTCTCCCCAGTCTGCATCCTGCTGCCACCATTGCCTTTGAGGTCTTTGATAACCTTGACGGTGACCTGCGAGAACCCTAAAAACAATTTCAGGTCTTGCTCTCGCACTACCTCCACCACCAGGGTTCGTCCTTCCGGTACGACCTTCTGGTTGATTACTCTCTAGTCCCCTGTTGAGACTTTTGGGGTCTGGACCCCCATTTTCTTGGACAGTGTCTTTGGAGAGACATCCTTAAGGATCTTTGGTACCCATATTGATACCTTTGCGGTCTTAAGAAGCTCCGCTGTCATCTTGGCCAGCAGCTACGCATCCTCCAATGGGGATATCATGGGCACCTTGTGCTTAAGCCATTCCACTGTATGCAGCCCCTCACAGACAGAAATGAGGGCACCACAATCTAGATAGACCCTCCTGAAGTTGGGTCCTGGACCAGCGTCCCCCCCCCCCCCCCCCCCCCCACTCCCCCAATCTTTCTAAAGAGGGCCATCTGTACAAGTTCCTTCTGCTGTGAGGTGATGGCTACCAGTGGATAACCTTCCTGGATAACTGCCATCTTAAAAACTGAGACTGCAGTACTATAAGTCTGTTTCCCTATTTCTGCCTCGGCTTTTTCTGAGCTCACTTATCCAGGGAGGAGGGAGTCTTAGATTCCTCCCTTATCCACTTGTTGCCTGTCTTCGATGTTGTGGGGGTCTGCATATCCCCAACCTGAGACACTTTTTTCTTGGGGATCTTGGGCTCAAGCTCTTTTAATTCGCTCCACTTGTGTTTGGGAAGCCATTCTTTCCCTTCCTCTGGGCCCCAAACAAGGTTTTAATCTTGATATGGTTCAACTTGTCAGTTAGAGTTCCCATTTCTGGCTCAGGTCTAGACCTTGATTCAGTAGTGGGAGTGCATTCCATCGGTTCTGACCCCAATGTTTGGGTATCTGAGATCTCAGTTTGCTCCTCAATTTGTTTTAATTTATTTTCTTTTGTTGTGTCCGTCTTGGTTCCATGAGATTTGAGGATATACACGGTCCACACCACGAATACCCCACGCGGTATAAGGCTACTTACTCATCGGTATGCCCGAGGCTCCGTTTGCAACGTGTCTTCCCATGTGTCACGTACCCCTCAGCACAGGTCGCATCACACCTTGGGCTGGGTAAGGACTAGGAGTGGATAAGGAAGACAGGACGTTGTGGGACACTCTTAGTCTGATCCATCAGCTAAGGCCTTTCCGGCAGTAGGTCCTCTACCTACAGCATAGCCCTCAGCTTCACGCAGATACACAAGCCTCTCCACCCACATGGACAGTGCTTCGTCAAGGTGGTGTCCCCCTGATAGGACCACCTCCGAAGGTCTCGCTGTTGGTGGTACAACGTGCAACGTGTGGTTTTCATGAGCAATAAAAATGGCGGATATGATGTTTATGTTGATCTCTATTCCAATTTCCTGTACAGGTTCCGGAACTCTCGAAACCGAGGTGACACAAATCTTTTTTTTATGTGTGTAGTTATTGTTCTTATGATCCTTTTCTGCAGCTTAAAAATTGGGTCCCTATTTTGAGCCTTTGTCCCCAGAAAAGAAACCTATAGCTAAGAACTGAGTGTACATAGGAATAATATATCACCACAAGGCATTGGCTGCAACAAACTGATGATAGAGCAATATGAGCGTAACATGCTGATGACATTTTTGCCAATATCTTTTTGTGTGCTCATTTTAATTAATTAACAATCACTGTTCATCCCTAAAAACTTTTGTTTGAAAACACCCTATATGTCTGCCATCTATGTTTACTGCGAGTGACTGTTTCCTTCTTTGTGCTGAAGTGCATGCTGTTTGTTTTCTTTTATGTGAAAAGTTAGCCAGCCGCTGTGGCCGAGCGGTTCTAGGCACTTCAGGCTGGAACCGCACTGCTGCCATGGTCGCAGGTTTGAATCCTGACTTGGGCATGAATGTGTGTGATGTCCTTAGGTTAGTTAGGTTTAAGTAGTTCTAAGTCTAGGGGACTGATGACCTTAGATGTTAAGTCCCATAGAGCTTAAAGCCATTTGAACCATTTTTGTGCAAAGTTAGTTTATTACACAGTGCCCAATTGCAAACATCCTCATAGATTTCATTTACTTTCTCTAATAGGAGTTCTGGTGTTCAGTCATTGACTATGAAGTTGCTTTTATCAGCAACGAGAACTTCCCATCATGAATGAGTTTTTAAATTATTTGTTCTCCATTCTAGGTATTTTTCAGGCAACACATATATTATTGTTTTGCAGGATGTCTTTTTTCTGCCTACAGGCAACAAAAGTATAGTTAATATTAAATAGGAAACACTTCCTAATGTGTTTTCTATTTAATTATAATCAAGCACTGCCAAGTACCAACGGAAAATTTAATTAAAGTTAAAAAGTGTTATTATTCCAGCTGATTGCTGGATGATTTAAGTCTCCCTTTATGGTGACAGTATGGCTGCAGAACATACGTAATAGTGAACAGAGATTTCTCTAATGTTGTCAGTTACATTAGAGAGTTTGTCTGGTGGTCAAAAGAAGGATCTGAATACATGTTTATACCCTCCCTTAATACAAAGTCTTGCCAAATCAATCTCACAAACAAATTTGATTTCACTGCAACTTAGTTTCATGTCTACTGTGACAAATAGATTAACCCCATTTCGCATTAGCCCACCCTTCCGGATAGAGTTAAGTCTCACTGCTGCCAATTTCATCTCTTTGTCACCTTTCTGTACATGATTTTTTATAATTACTTCAAACTCTGTCATCTTGATGACCACTAGGATTTGAATACTATCAACTGTGAGAGATAGGGGGGGGGGGGGGGGCAGAGGTAGCACCTCAAACTTGTGAGTTAGGCAGACAGATGCAATACCTTGAGTTCTCATTATGCCCTGTCTCTCTTTTTCAGTGCTACCAAACCTACCATTGACAAACTACTCACACTCGAGTGGATGAGTGGTGACAGATCTTGTACTTTCTGCCAAAGAGACAGTATCCACAGGAGAGAATGGCACTTGAGGTATATTTGGTATCTCTGGTACAAGTCTCTCAGTACCCATCCAAACACTCTCACTTGGAGCGGCTTCCAACCATGTGACAGTAGCCTGGGTGATTTCTAGCTGCATTCAAACAGCAACTAGTTCTTCCCATCCCCAACAACAGCATTCACAGTGCAGGTGCATTGTGCATAGTGCAATAATGCACAAGACAGTAAACAAACAACTTTGAACTAAGCTTGTCAATCTCATTCAATTCCTGAATATGTTATTCTAATATTATTAATAGTTACCTTCAACAAATTAAGCAATTAACACTTAATAAAGACTTTTAAAATACATGCATTTACACTAAAATTTGGGATGAACAATTTTCTTAACTTGGGTATTACTAATAAAATTATACAAAAGCACACTTGTAGATTACAAATGATCCCTAGTGTATAATAAGTTTTTGTGGTAGTAAATGTTCAAATATACACAGTACATGCCAACTGCAATACAATTAGTATGAAAATCAGGTTTGAATTTTATCTGAAATTTAGAACCTAGCTTTCTCAACCAATGTGAACTTACATGATACACATGATTTTACCCATACAGAATCAAAACACCAGAAGTCAGTTTTTACCTTCAATATATGTTAATAAATGTGCAAAATGCACAAATTTACCAAAGTATCCCCTGTGGTGTCTCCCCCTCATCTCTGTCTAACTCCTCTCCTCCTTCACTCCTCACTACAGGTGTGTCCATCACATCCTGGGATCTGCACGATCTGCACTTCCTTTTTATGCATCGCTAATGTAACCATTTCTTCAGCATGAGGAACAGACTATTAATTGCATTAGATCTTGTAGTCCTAGATTTTAGTCTCATAAACGCTAGTTAAAAGTTATCCAAAGGCACCCTAGTGCCAAGCTAGTTTCTTTTGATGTCAGTAACATACTCACTAACATATGTGTTCTGGAGTGCCTAAACAATCACACAGATTTATCTGACAAATAAGGAGTTATGTCAGTTGTCAGAGATGACATAAGGTTAGCAACACACACTCACCTAATACAAAATTATTTCCATTCCGTGGTAAGATACACAAACAGTTAGAGATGGTCTTCATGGAAAATACAGAAAAACATTTCTTGGAAAAAAACAGTTTCTTCCAAGGATGTATACTGGTTTAGGCATCTTGATGATGTGGTTATGGACAGGTGCTACTCAACAACTTCAAACATTCATCAAGCGGCTAAACTCTAACAACAAAAATATCACATTGAATTTTGAAGTAAAGACTGATCCAGTTGCTATCGGACATCGAAATAATTCACTGGTGAAAGTTGAAAATTTTTGCTGAACTGGGACTTGAAACTGAAACTCCCACTTGATATGAGCAGTTGCCTTAACTGCCTCAGCCATCTGGACACGCTTCCTGTCTGACCCAAATTCTCAACGTGTCACATGCTAACAGTGTACACGGTCCATTCACTTAGTTGCTTGTAGCGAGTACTGTATTTCCACAATAGAACAGACACCACACTGTTGATACAGGGACCATAAATATCAAATTTCGAAGGAAAGCCCACTGCTAGCTGCAATTGGACACTGAAATAATTCAATAGCGAAGACTGACAATTTATATCGGACGGGATTAGAACCCAGATCTCCCACTTAATGTGGATGGTCGCCTTAACAGCCTCGGCTATACGGATGTGCTTCCCGTCGGACCCAAATTCTCAACCGATAACACACTGTGCCTATTAGAATCCACCGTCCATTCACCTACCTGTTCACAGCGTGTCCTGTATTCCCCCAAAAGGCTCGGACTCTGTTGTGCATCCACATTGAAGTTATCAAGATAGTCATGCCTACAGATATACTAGATAAATGTGTGGAGTCTGTTCTGCCAAACATGCCTAATATTCGTCCCCGTAAGTGAGGACGTCTTCCAAACTGAGTTAAATACAATCAAACAAACAGCATCAAGTAAACACTACACTCCAGCATTTGTGGACTGAATTATTCATAAAAAATAAACTCAACCCACCATCTCAAGGTCTTTATAATGGTGCCCAATTCTATATTTAGGAAAAGTCTCTCTCAACATAGCCAGAAAGCTAAAATACAGGAATCCTGAAATATCATTTTATGTGCACGATGCCATTGGACACATTTTGCCCAATGGTAAATACAGCACTTCAGCTCTGAAAGAGTGGAATATACAATACCTCTTGTAATTGTGGGAAATCCTACATAGGCCAGTCTGGCATGGCAACATCCACCAGTTAAAGGAACACAATGGAAGGTGGAAACTTAGAAAAGAAGATTCTCCTTTTGCAGACCACCTACTTAAAAAAGCTCACCGTTATAATATGGAACATAAAATCTTACATAACAGCCACAAAGGGAGAAAGATGAACTAACTTGAAACAATGGAATTAATAAAGACACACCCACTTGCCCAATCTTAGTCCTGAACGATAAGACGTTACTTGCTCCTTCTAACTGCACATACTGTTAACCCCCTCCTCTTACCCACAACCCCATTTTCTTCCTTTATTTCAATTACTGTAGTTTCACTTTTCCTATTGTATACTTACAGTTGTTTCACTTACCTATTTAGTCCCATTTGTAATAGTGGATCTGTTAAAGAATATGTCCCAAAGTTTACTGTAGATTGTTCAACATATTTTTATTCTCAGAACAATTGTTGTTAACGTGTCACGTAGTTCATTATTTAATGTATCACATTTTTTGTGTCTGTTTTGATACTTCGTAGATGCACTCAATTTAAAATCTTTGATAATACAAAAATTTCATAGTTACACATATTTAGTTTTCTACCTGACGATGGCATGATCCCACATAATATTACTGTTCTGCAATTTTATAACATAACACAAGCAAAGTCCTTTTGAGCATTGTTCCTTGCTTAAAGTCAAGGCTTTTACCTTTCCTTTATGGATTGTTCCTGACTTGTGATGTGCATTCTTCTAAAATGGTCCAGTGAGTTATGAGCTCATATCCGAATTTTCAATTACTATGTAACTCACACTCCATTGCTATTTGCTCTACGGAATGCTGGATGCAAAATTCATAAAATTAGTTTTGAAAATCACAGATTTAATCAACTGCTACACATAACAAAGAAAGTAATGTAACCTTTTCAATGAACTACACCATCCTCTATACATTTATCTATCCATGGGCTCAGAAGGTTGACAATCCATCATGCCAACCGAATTGTCCATTGATGATTTATAAAGAAGTATTTATCATGTGTCAATATTCTTCTTTTGGTCAATGTTGTTCTTTATTCCAGAGTGTTCAACAGTGCAGCTGTTAGTACCCACACATTAATATTGATGATGCACAGGAAAAAAAAATTACTTCATACATGAAACAGAGTTGTGAAAGTACAATGAAGATAAATCCATTAGTAAAAATTATTCAGAAAAAAAAAAAAAACAATGGAAACTCCACATAGGAATATCAATGTAGGAAAAGACAGATTGCTATTTACTGAAAAGAAGACACATTAAATTGCAGAAAGGCACAATTAAAAAGCACTTACATAAAGCTTTCGGACAGAGCTTTCAGCACCAAAAGAGAAAAACACACCATTCATACACACAAGTAAGCACACCTCATGGACACGTGACTGGCAGCTCAAGCCAGAATGCAAGTCAATTGAACACCAGCTTGAGCTGCTGGAGTTGATGGTCATGTGTGCATGAGTTGTGCATTTCTCTTTTTCTGATGAACACTGTGGCCGAAAGCTTTATATGAGTGTCTTTTCATTGTCCCTGTCTGCAGCTTCCTATATTATTGTTATTTAAAAGTAAAACACTTTCAGGAGGAAGCTAGTAGTAAAATAAAATGATACAAGTGCTTGATGCCTTTACTGCCACAACACAGCCATAACATGGGCTGTACTCTCAGAAGATACAGTTTCTTCTTACAATTATCATAATAAACAATTTGACATGCACTGCTGGACAAAAGCCACCTCAAGACTTACACATCCATCCAGCTGTTCATTACAGGAAAGTTTTATTAAAGCCCACTTCCCTTTAATAACATTCAATTGTGGTCTGTATTTTGGGGAAGGTCTTATAAAAATTATTTGACTGTTAAAGTGGATCCTAAATCTGAGGTGTTAATACTAGATAATTAATATGAACAATCGGTTATTAAATGTACTTTTGGATTTATTCTTCTACGGTTTTGTCTCACACAATATGGCCGAGTATGCAGTGTTTAAAATGTTTCATTTCCTTACAAGTTACTTTGTATAAAATTAATTATGGCTATTAGAACTGCTCCTCAAATAGATTATCACACTAGTGTCTTCTGTTCATTTGCATTTGTACTTGCTAATTATGCATCAGTACTCTCCTTAGACACTTGCTTTCTAAATACTGTAAAATCAGTGCGGACAATGCAACACTCAATCCCTCATAATCTTTGTCTTCCTCTACAAAAAGGTGAAAAACATAAGAAGGTAGGCAATAATCTGCACACCATCTTATCTGTGGCTAAAACTATCTCAATCTGAGGTTAATCACAGATTTATTACTTGACATTATATTAAAAACTTTATGAATTACATTCATACCCACAACGGAAAGCACATGAGATGCAGTTTTTGCTGCTCCTGTGTGTCTGAATTTCAATGTCTAGACTTATCAATGTATTTTGGTCATTAACTATGTGCATCCTTTTTGTTCGAACTGTAACATCTCATTTCCAGTCTTGTTCAGTAGTACGTTTTCTCTCTGCCATTGTGAAAGAGAGAACGTGGGACATGTACACTATTTGATCTATCAACACACTGTCCGCCCCTGGTAGCTGAGTGGTCACGGACACGGTAGCTCAGCATGTTCAGTCAGAGAGCTGCTCGCCCTCTCCCTCTGTGGTTTTTTTTTTTTTTTTTGTCAGCTATGGACCGCATACAACTTAAGACTTGTGGTGTTTATTTTTCTTCCGTTCTTCCCAGTACTTCTTCATTTTCTCGCCAACTGCTCGTCTCCGCTCATCTGTCCATACTCTCTTGGGTCGAGGTTTTGGCGCATCTTCTTCATAGTTTGCATTTTCTATAAGTAGCCTAAAGTTATTCCTGTCAAGTATTATTCCTTCTGTAATACCTATTTTGTTGGCGTCTTTCTTTACTGCTTCTATCCATCCTACAGTGTTTTTCAGCTTACTAACGTAATTAAAAATTTTCTTTGTAATCCGTGTTTCTTCCATTCTTTTTAAATGTCCATAAAATTTTAGCCGTCTCTTCCTCATTGTATCTGTGATCTTTTCTGTATTTTTGTATAGGTCTTCATTTCTCCTTTTAATCCACCTATTTTCCTTGTTTTTCTCAGGACCTAGAATTTTTCTTAATATTTTTCTCTCTCTTTTTTCTAGTTCTCTTAATTCGCCTTTCTTATTCAATGTTAGGCACCCTGATCCATATGTTGCTTGTGTCCTAATAACTGAATTATAATGTTTAATCTTTGCTTGTATGGATACTGATTTCTTATTGTAGTAGTTTTGTGTTAATTTATATGCAAATTCCAACTTTTTTATTCTTTCTTTATTTGTTGTGTTATCCAGTCCATTGGCTTGGATCCACTCCCCCAGGTATTTGAATCTATCAACTCTTTTAATTTTTCCATACTTTGTTTTCATAAACTTTTCTGTATTATGTTTGTGTTCTATATACTCGGTTTTTTCGTAGGATATTTTTAGCCCAGTCTTCTCAGCAATCTCGTGTAACAGATCAAGCATAACTGTTGCGTCTGTTCGGTTTTCAGTTATCAATGCCATATCATCCGCAAAGGCTAAACATTTTACTTCAAATTTGTTCTTTCCTTGGCCCTTGGCTCGCCCTCTGTAATAAAAAACTGAGTAAAGGAATCAACGATCAACTTGACCAGATGTCTTGTGACATCCGCCCAGACCAAACGCAACGAACAAAAAAAATAGCGGTCAGTGCAACAGCGTGACAATCCTAAGAGCCCGGGTTCGATTCCCAGCTGGGTCAGAGATTTTCTCCACTTAGAGACCAGGTGTTGTGTCGTCTGCATTAACATCATCTTATCCCCATCGACGCGCAAGTCGCCGAAGTGGCGTCAAATCAAAAGACTTGCATCTGGTGAACGGCCTACCCCACGGGAGGCCCTAGTCACATGACATTTATTTTATCAACACACTTTTAATAGGCATCTCAAGCTTAGACTGTGTGAGTGTTCTCAATTTACAGACAGAAGGATTGTCAGCTTGGTCAGTTTCCCACTGAACTAACATGCACCATAGCCCCATCACTCAACCGTTCAACCACTACTGTGCAACACACAACTGCAACAGAACTATATCTGCCTAAGAGCGTACTGACAAATCTATGTTGACACAGACAGTGTATGACCGTCTTCACATACTAAGCCATGTGTGGCATGCGTTCGTGCTGTTTGTTCTTTGGCATTTTGTCACATTGAGTGGCGTAACAAAGTTGCTGGCTTGCCTCCTTGAGTGGCAGCAGCAGCGTTTACCAATACTAGTACTGTCATACTATCTTTAGTGTGACCGCTAGTATTTCTGGATGGTGATGGTGTGTGGTAGTCAGTCAGTTGGGACGGAGCAGTGAGGAACTCTCCGCAGTGTGCGGCCAGGCCGGGAACCACTGGCGGCGTGCACGCGTTGTCAGATCGTGAGGTACTAACTGCGAGGGTGACAAAGTTTGTTGCCCACTGAACCTGGACGCTGAAGTTGAGTGATCAGTTAACCTGTTATGAAGCCTCAACTACTGTGACACCTCTTCATTCATTTGCGGGTTGTCGCTCCCTGGGCCGTTCAGGCTAGCAGCGACGTACGATGTGTTGGGGTCGGCGAAATCTTGCAGCCGTCTTCCTATATTGTGATTAATTTTTGAATTGACTGTTACTTACCAGTGAAGTGCACCAGCGGTATTTTTTGACCTGTGGCTGTTAACGCCCCAGTTACCTGCCCTGGTCGTTAGCGTACTTTTCCGGTAGTGTGCCTTTCCTCGTCGTGTTGATGCTGTCCTGCACGGCGTGTAGTTCGACAGTCTTTTAAGTAGTTTGGTTCATATTAGCTTAGAGTGGTTATTGTTCCCTTGGCTGTTTTTAAACACCAATTTCTGAAGACACAGTGCCGTTCGTATCCTCGTCCTCAGCCGATATTTTCCACCGTTGTGCCGTTGGTCGGACGGAAGGTAATTGGTTAAATTGTTGGTGTGTCCTTGGGCCGTCCCTAGTTTGGGTTGCCATTCGATTATTTAACTTCTACTGTTGGCTGCCTGTCTCACCTCACCTCACGTTTGAGCTACCTCTCAGGCCGACCCTTGGAACATTTCTGAGCGTCACTTGTTCTGTTTGTTTTAGATTGTGATTTTCATTTTGGTTTGAAGTAGTGTGCGAGGCCTTTGGGAGTGTATTAATTCAGTTCTTTTTTACATTTTACATAAAGGCATTGAGCTGTGTTAAATTAAAACTTTAAAGATTGATTTTTTTGAAAAAGAAAAAAAAAAATTTTCCTTAAAATTGGTTCTATCTGAAATTGTTTGTAATATAGACCCAAAACCGTTAGTTGTTCGATCTGTTACGTGTGGCCTTCAGCCGTGCAATGAGTTAATATTTCTTTAATTAAGCTTTTGGCCGTTCTGTTGTAAGTTTAAAAGGAAATTTCTTGGTTTGTAAAATTGTGTATTAATGTGTTTTAATTATAGTTGTCCTTCAGACATGTAGTGTAGGCCTTCAGTTGCTAATTGTTTCAATTGCATGTTTTTTGTTTTAATTTTTTACCTTCTATTTTAATTGCTTTTGATTTCTAAGCCAGGCCTTGAGCCATTGTTTTTGGAGTGGTTTTGGACCTTCAGCCCAGAAAGCATCTCAAGTTTTCTCTAACTAGGCCTTCAGCCATATTGTTTAATAGTGAACTTTAAAGCAATGTGTAAATGAGTGGTTCTTAGAAAAATAAAGTTGTGTGTTTGATTGTGCAACTCACAGTAACTGTTTACGGCCCCATCCGCAATCGTAACCTTACGCCGTGTGCTCTCTGAGTACCTACCAACCGGGTCACATACTCAGTTTCATCTGTAGAAATCTATCAGAACAACGGTACAAATCTCCCAGCATCACAGTAAACAAAGGAGGTGGGCAAGAGAGCACCTGGAATGGAACACAAATCGTCGTGTCACGTTCTGTTCTACAGTACTGTCAGGATTTATCACTTGTATGATGATTTTCATAGAAAAGTATGGAGATGGCCATGTACCAATGCAAATCTCAGACGCAGTACCACATGTGCATTGTGGTGGTGGTTCAATCAATGTTTTGGCTGCTATCACATCTCTTATTGTTGGTGAAGATAATCTGAGAGCGGAGCAGACAGAGACAGGATCCTCTCACATATTGTTCAGCCCTAGAGCTTGACTTTTGAGATACCAGGGTGAGAGCACATCACACCATTTTGTGGTAGGAATCGGTCTAATGCAGAGGTTCCAAAACTTTTCCTCTGATAGAACACTTTGAGAATCCCGGTACTTTGTGGAGCACCACGTTTATTTTGAAGATTAATAAAATTTTAAAAAGGAGAAAAATCTTGTTTTATTCAGTGATTACTTCCATTTTAAATAATAACTAATAACACAGAACTTGTAACAAAATTTTTAAAAAATAATTGGTGGTGTTAATAATTTTGTGTGGACCACTTATTCACTTCCTGCAGAACACATGTGCTCCACTTACAGTTTGGGAAATCCTGATGTAATTAAATGACCTCTGTTATCTGAGGATATGAACCCTTTTGTGCCTGCCCGGAACCAGTTGCAGTTTGCATTCCGTCATCTCACAAATTCTCCTCGTGTATTGAATGAGACTGTCAAAGAGTGGGACAAGCTAGAGTATCACTACCTCTGTCAACTTGTGAACACTGAACTTAGGAGGATCTAAGTGTGTTCCTGTGCATGGGGTAAAGCAATATAGTACTGACTGTTATCCAGCAGATTTTCATTTTACATATGTATATTTTTCAACAGGGTGTCTTTATTGTTCTCTCTTTACTTCACAGTAAAAATTAATTTTTATTTTCATAATGCTTAATCTTTCATTCCATGCTCATCATGAATCTATGACCACAAATACTGCCAGATATGTGGGTGGTGAAAACTTTTTTTTTGACAATATCTGTAATTTAGTATGAGTGTACCAGACGGCTACAAAACTGGAATGAGATTTTCACTCTGCAGCAGAGTGTGCGCTGATATGAAACTTCCTGGCAGCTGAAGGCCTACACTACACGTCTGAAGGACAACTATAATTAAAACACATTAATACACAATTTTACAAACCAAGAAATTTGGAAGGTAAGTGACGAGATACTGGCAGTAGTAAAGCTGTGAGGACAGGGCGTGAGTCGTGCTTGGGTGGCTCAGTTGGTAGAGCACTTGCCCATGAAAGGCAAAGGTCCCGAGTTCGAGTCTCGGTCCGGCACACAGTTTTAATCTGCCAGGAAGTGTCAGCTACAAAACTGTTTTATGTGTCAGTGATACACACCTAATTTTGTACAGGAAGTTAATGTCAGAAATTTTTATGAGATCATAGAAGCTTACACATCAGCAACACTTAGTGGAAAGACCGGTGTCAGAAGCTAAGCATAAACAGATGTAATTTAACGTCACTAGATGAAAAATCCAATGTTATATGGTGTCACAATCAACTGTCAGTCATGGAACAAATCACAGTGGTTAATTGCATGTTCACAGAGTAATTAAGATGAACAAAATGTAACTCACCAAAAAGTTGGCAGATGCCAGACTTATTTATCAGAAGAATATTTACTAATTTGGATTAATAAAATAAGAGAAGATTTTTAAAAAGTAAAATGTTCCATTAAGGATTTATTCAGTCACCATGACAACATAACTGGAAACGATGAATAAACTCCAGGTTGAGAAGCCGCAAGAAAGGCATTTGCTTTTGTCAGAGGTTTACTCTTACAATTCCAAATAGAATAGAAGCATGCACCCAATAACAACTGTTTGATAATTACAAGGGTAATTTCACAAGAAATCTGATCTTACACAGAACGGGACCAACAATCTTCGTCATACTGTCTGCTGAAAAAAGCAGTCTAGTGCAATATGTACACCTGCCATGAACCATATTGCAGCTAGAAAACTTGAAATGGATGGTCTTATGCCAGATGAACTAAAAATGCATGTTTTGCGATATTCAGTTTCAAAGTCCAACTTCAGAAATAAAACTGATTTGAAATATTTTAAGTTCCCGTTCGCCAGAGAAAAAATTATGATAAATACTACAAGTCCAATGCAAATAGAGTAACGCCATTGTCCTTTCACAGATATTACATGTTCAATACTCATGTTTCATTCTTCTATGGAACAGTATTGAGAAACATTGTTTTATACGAAAATCATGTAAAGCTTGGTGCTCTGTGCACCTCATAGTGTACAGCAATATGTCTTTTAACAATTATTTTATACATTTTAAGTGTGTTTTTGTCTTCTGACAGCCTGTGTCCAGTGGAGTCATCAGTATATTGATAAGAACTCGTTAAATTAATGTACAAACATCATGGTGATAAACCAACATTTTCATTGTGTATGAACTTGAGTTGTATTGTATTAGGCATTCCCTGGTCAGTTCTGTTTCATTCATCAATTGAGAAAAAGTGGAAGGCACACATGTACATGGTCTCCTGAAGATGGTTAGCACTGCTACCTTTACAATCAGAATAATACTCACTGCCAGCTCGTAAGATGCACTTTAGCTGATTTACTCAGCATTATTTCAGTCCTCGATGTCTTATGCAGTAATTGTGATTGTACAAAATCAGGTTTCATAAAAATATCATGAGAATTCCCATATATGTCACAGTCATTTAGAATCGAGTGTGGCTCAATATTGTTTATTAGTAGGTATGTGTTGATGCAGAATAAAATATTTAAAGAAAAAAATAGCTTTGCAGAAGAATGGCACTTCGTGTTATTCTGTACATGTTTCAGGGTATCCCGGATGTCTGAGAAGCGACAGTGCACACAGGATGGGACAAGTAATAAATATGCCCAGCACTGGCACTGCATCATGGTTTTAGGCTGCATCTGATTCACTCATAGAAAGCCCTCAAAGAACTGGCTCTGAATGTAAAACTATATTCCATAAAAGAAACCTTCATAAAGGTAGCAAAATTAATTATGTGATTTATCAGTTTACTGCAGTCAGACTCCAAGCACACTTCAGGATGACAAAACTTTTCAGCTATACGATGCGTTATTTCTCATGATTAGGGAAGTGAACTTACACTGCAGGAATGGAACATATTCCAAGCAGCAAAAGAATGCTATCAGTATTCAGTTTGGCAAAATACACTCCTGGAAATGGAAAAAAGAACACATTGACACCGGTGTGTCAGACCCACCATACTTGCTCCGGACACTGCGAGAGGGCTGTACAAGCAATGATCACACGCACGGCACAGCGGACACACCAGGAACCGCGGTGTTGGCCGTCGAATGGCGCTAGCTGCGCAGCATTTGTGCACCGCCGCCGTCAGTGTCAGCCAGTTTGCCGTGGCATACGGAGCTCCATCGCAGTCTTTAACACTGGTAGCATGCCGCGACAGCGTGGACGTGAACCGTATGTGCAGTTGACGGACTTTGAGCGAGGGCGTATAGTGGGCATGCGGGAGGCCGGGTGGACGTACCGCCGAATTGCTCAACACGTGGGGCGTGAGGTCTCCACAGTACATCGATGTTGTCGCCAGTGGTCGGCGGAAGGTGCACGTGCCCGTCGACCTGGGACCGGACCGCAGCGACGCACGGATGCACGCCAAGACCGTAGGATCCTACGAAGTGCCGTAGGGGACCGCACCGCCACTTCCCAGAAAATTAGGGACACTGTTGCTCCTGGGGTATCGCCGAGGACCATTCGCAACCGTCTCCATGAAGCTGGGCTACGGTCCCGCACACCGTTAGGCCGTCTTCCGCTCACGCCCCAACATCGTGCAGCCCGCCTCCAGTGGTGTCGCGACAGGCGTGAATGGAGGGACGAATGGAGACGTGTCGTCTTCAGCGATGAGAGTCGCTTCTGCCTTGGTGCCAATGATGGTCGTATGCGTGTTTGGCGCCGTGCAGGTGAGCGCCACAATCAGGACTGCATACGACCGAGGCACACAGGGCCAACACCCGGCATCATGGTGTGGGGAGCGATCTCCTACACTGGCCGTATACCACTGGTGATCGTCGAGGGGACACTGAATAGTGCATGGTACATCCAAACCGTCATCGAACCCATCGTTCTACCATTCCTAGACCGGCAAGGGAACTTGCTGTTCCAACAGGACAATGCACGTCCGCATGTATCCCGTGCCACCCAACGTGCTCTAGAAGGTGTAAGTCAACTACCCTGGCCAGCAAGATCTCCGGATCTGTCCCCCATTGAGCATGTTTGGGACTGAATGAAGCGTCGTCTCACGCGGTCTGCACGTCCAGCACGAACGCTGGTCCAACTGAGGCGCCAGGTGGAAATGGCATGGCAAGCCGTTCCACAGGACTACATCCAGCATCTCTACGATCGTCTCCATGGGAGAATAGCAGCCTGCATTGCTGCGAAAGGTGGATATACACTGTACTAGTGCCGACACTGTGCATGCTCTGTTGCCTGTGTCTATGTGCATGTGGTTCTGTCAGTGTGATCATGTGATGTATCTGACCCCAGGAATGTGTCAATAAAGTTTCCCCTTCCTGGGACAATGAATTCACGGTGTTCTTATTTCAATTTCCAGGAGTGTATAATGTGTAACATTAGTGATTAAATTGAAGCAAAAGCCAATATCCAGTAAAAGGCAGGAGACACCTACTTATATAATGTTATTGTGGAATTCAGGTCAGGCACACAACATTTTTATTGCCATCCAGACCACATGCGATGATCATTCACTTATTAGTGCAGACCAGTATGTACTATGCTGGATATGTTTACAAATATGTCAGGGTTCATTTACTGTCTCATGAGGTATGTCTGACATGATCAGCTGGAGCCTTTCATTGAATATGAGCCAGACAAATAATTTGCCAATGTACTCATTTCTGTTCATAATTTCAGCATACATTTTCAACAAGCTTTTGTGACACTTCTGTTCTCGGAAAGAATATGTAAGACACACGTAATGGTGGGAATAAATGGTATTTAGAAAACATTGTTGTTGTAGTGAAAACTTGAGATTGTTTCCTGACATCATTCCACTTCAGGTGAAAGCTGGGATGGTTACTAATAATAGCTCATGATCATCATCCTTTCATTCCCTACACATCAATAGAAATTCTAGTCAGACAGCCACGCGCATTTAAGTGTCCGCCATCAGGACACGGGGAAACGCACCAGTCCCAGATCGAATCCATCTCGCAGATTAACAGTGGGGGCCGGCGTGCCAGGCAGCTCGGATGTGGTTTTTAAGCAGTTTTTCTCATCCACCTTGGCAAATACTAGGTTGGATCCCACATCCCAGCTCAGATACACGATATGCGATCACACTCAAAACGATGTCATATTTGAAAACATGATTACACTAGGAGCAGACTGAAGGGGTACACAGATTTCTCCCATGGAGGGAGCTAGCAAGAGCTTTAATATAACAGTAGTGGACACCAAAAGATCGTGAGGAAGATCCCAGCAGAGGGGTCGAAATGTCGAAAATTTTAGAAGAAACATGACGCGGCTTAATAATCCAGAAGATTTTAACTTCAGCTTTAATATTGCTTTGGGAGTGGGTCCCCATCATAATAATAGCATGTATATGGGTATTGTTGGTTCTCTGTGAAACTGGAGAACAACTGTACCCATCCCAACTCAGCACTGACAAGATAAAGGGTACCAACGTAATATGATGCACTTAATTATTGCCACTAGATGTAAAAGCCTGTTGCACAATTAAATGGCAATGACCTTCTGAATAAATAAAAAAAATTGTAACACAACACATACACAAATGTCATACTAACAAATGTAAATCCACCTGATGATGGAAGTTTAAACCTTTCAAACGCGTCGTGATGATAAATAAACAGTGACTGGTAACAGTAAACTAGTTGTTTCATTTCATGTCAATAACAGTCACGATAAAGCCTAACCTAAAACGTTTGCATTTAAAGTTCCTGCTATTGCTAGTCTACTTTGTCCACTATCATTTATTTTATGCCCAAATGACAGAAGTTGTCTACTACTACTGGTGCCTCATTTACTAATCTAATTCCCTCAGCATTGCCTGATTTAATTTGGCTGCAATCCATTACCCTTGTTTCACTTTTGCTGGCGCTCATCTTATAACATTTTCTCCAGACATTATCCATTTTTTTCAACTGATCTTCCACTTCCTTTGCAGTTTCTGACAGAATTACATCATCAGCAAAACTCTCAAAGTCTTTATTTATTCTCCTTGAACTTTAATTCATTTTTCAAATTTTCCCTTGTTTTCTTCACCTCTTCGCGGTTTCCTACATTTTCTTGAACTCGAACTAATTTTCCCTGAAGTCAATTTCTACACTTTTCCATTCTTCTGTAAATAATTAGCGTCAGTACTTTGCAACTGTCAAACCAGAGTAACAGGAACATCCTTCCTGATGGCACTCCTGCTGCAAGGCAACAAGACCCTGGTGCACTCCCTGTTCCACACACGCACCCACCCAACTTGTATATCTTGCAACTCCTCACATTATGACGACAGCTGCCACACTGGGAGATGCGGTCTTCTGATGTGAGACCACTGGTTTCTCATCCACACCGACCATGGCCCAGCACCTTATCTTTGCTGCCACTCTGCTTCTCATGTTGACCCTGATGCACTTGCTGGTGGAAAAGTCAACTTTGCCCCACTCACATGTCATTCCCACCACCAGGTTACCTATATAGGAATTTGCCTATATTAAAACTAAACAAATGTTAGACATTTAGAAATCAAACTGAAAAGTCTCCAGCTTGTCCCAGATGTTATTCAATGTGTTCATTGATGTGTCTCACTCCCTTCTCAACCACTACTACTGTTTCATGTCTATCAACTATTATAGCTGCTGTCTGATTTCTGTGCAAGTTGTAAATAACTTTTCACTGTTTGTGTTCTATCCCTGCTATCTTCAAAATTTCGATATTCTTAAAAGCTTTCTCTAAACCCAAAAATTCTATAAATTCAAGTTTACTTTTAAGATAAGCCACAGGATCAGTACGGCCTCGCGGTTTCCTACATTTTCTTGAACTCGAACTAATTTTCCCTGAAGTCAATTTCTACACTTTTCCATTCTTCTGTAAATAATTAGCGTCAGTACTTTGCAACTGTCAAACCAGAGTAACAGGAACATCCTTCCTGATGGCACTCCTGCTGCAAGGCAACAAGACCCTGGTGCACTCCCTGTTCCACACACGCACCCACCCAACTTGTATATCTTGCAACTCCTCACATTATGACGACAGCTGCCACACTGGGAGATGCGGTCTTCTGATGTGAGACCACTGGTTTCTCATCCACACCGACCATGGCCCAGCACCTTATCTTTGCTGCCACTCTGCTTCTCATGTTGACCCTGATGCACTTGCTGGTGGAAAAGTCAACTTTGCCCCACTCACATGTCATTCCCACCACCAGGTTACCTATATAGGAATTTGCCTATATTAAAACTAAACAAATGTTAGACATTTAGAAATCAAACTGAAAAGTCTCCGTCTTAAAATCTATCCACTTTGAGCAACTCTGTCAAATACATCCATCTGTCTCTTATTATACAGTGTCAATCAGGGCAACACAAAAACAAAGGGAGTGTACAGTTCCTGGATGTTAATATTCAGTGACATGATGGACTACATGCTTTCAGTGTATATAGGAAACAGACAACTTCTGATATGGCTACACATAGTGATTCCAGCCAACCTAATGTTTACAAGGATTTAGAAGTTCAGAAGGCATCTCTCTTTAGGTCCCAAAGTCCAGTTGATCCAGGCAGGCTGAATTGAAGATAAAAAGAATAATTTACAGTCAATACAAATCGTCACCCAAAAATCTGACTGTCAGTCTCGTCCAGAGGTGTAGTAAAAATGAAAACTGATAAGATGGAAGATGCTGTCAGCAACATCTTAACTTTTTATGGCAGCATTTCACAAAAATTAGCTAACATTTTTACAGTGCCCAATGTTAAGGTGGTGTTCACAGCTGATTACTCACTGGGACATAGATTACATCATGTTCTGAATAATATATTTGAATAACTATGACAGAACATACATTATAAAATACAGTGCTCATTGTGTGATGCAAAAGACATAAGGCAAGTGAGAAGGAGCTTTAAATTGAGATACAGTAGGCACAAGCATGCCTTTAGACCAAAAAATTTCAGTAGATTCACATTAGCCAATCAAATTGGACACCCAGTAACTGGATTAGGTAAAGTTCTAACTCATTGGTTAAAGGAAAGAACATAGACTAGTTTGAAAAGTTAAAAATTGTTTTGTAAAAAAAAGTGGAAAATGTTTTTAATGACACAGTGGCCTGAGCACTCTCTTTAACAGCTTCACTAAAATGCTGTAATTAACTTCAGCATAGCTTACAACTGGCCAAAATACCATAATACAAAAATCTGTAGAAGATTTACTGAAATATCAATGACATCTTTTTCACTGTTGGCACAGTAACACCTAGTAATCTGAATGTCATGTCAATCCAGAGACTCGCAGTAAACACTGTGGCAGTGGGAAAGGACACTCTGGAGAGGGGAGGGGGGGGGGGGGGTTTGGAGGGATTTGACAGAGCCAGGTAAGCACAAAAGACTGATTTCAGTACAATGCGGAGAATGTTTAGTACGATGTTTATGCAAGTGCATGTACACAGACCTGCTACACATTGAAATCTCTGCATCATAGTACTACAGAACAACACAACAAGAGCAAAACAAAATGCTATACGCTGTCAATAAAGTGGAGTATTGTGTGGGATTCATTTTCAGCAACAGCAGAAGTGCTGCAGTTGTATCAAGCCATTTTAGATGACTCATTTACCCATTTGGATTGGACTGACACGCCTGCAACATTTCCGCTGCTGCCAAGAATGAATTACTGCATGATCATCCACTTTATAAACAGCCCAAATCATTCTGCTTCAGCTTCCCTTGGGGAATGCTAGAGAACTGTAGTGTGCAATTTCAATGTGTAGCAGAACTGCAGATATGTACCGGCAAACAAATAAAAAATATATGAATGCACGGTGTCTGTTCTGCATGCAAAATTCGTAGCTGTGATACATATCATGTAATTGAAGATAGGGGGGAGGGTGGGGGGAAGAAAAGCAAAGGGAAGGAACTAATATCAGCTCCATCAGGAATTTATGCAGAATTTTCACTAATGAGTGAAACTGTGTGGCGGATTGGGACTCGAACCCCGGGGATCTCCTGCTTACTGGGCAGTCATGTTAACCACTGCAGCACCTGAACACAGTGTTTACTGCAAATGGGCGGACTGTCTCAGCATGCTTCCCAGCCGAGTCAACAACTGATTTGCCTTAGTGAACAATGAATCCAACACCTGAGCAAATGCACACTTAAGTTCAGTCCGACACACATTTTCACTTGTCGCTGCTGATTCCGCATAAAGTCCCGAGGCAGCTGATATCATTAGTTCCTTCCCTTTCCTTTCTTCCCCCCCCCCCCCCCCCCCCCCACTTTCAGTTACAAAATAAATGGTTTAACTTAATTTTTTGAGGTGATAATTCAAACTTTATGACTACCCCTCATAGCCTTTGGCATACATCCACAGACGGTGTGCTGTTTATTAGCAAGTCTTCAATCTAGTAACAATACAATATTCCATAAGCTCTTTTCTTTTTCACACAACAGCAGTGTGGAACTGAAGCAACGTCACAGGACACAGCATGAATGTGGGTGTCACTATGTACTGGATGACAGTGTTTTATAGGTCTGCTGTTTGTGAAATTCGTGACAATTTGCGAAGAAAATAATTCTTGTTCTCCAAAAAGGTCATAATACGGTAGCTTAAAACATATTTCCTACTTCTAAAACTGACTGATGTCAGTAAATGTAACCTATTGTCTTGTGTATGTGTCTCCCTGACAACACTTGTTGGAATGAGAATAATCAGTGACTTTTCCCAATTGCTTGGAATCATTTTTGTTTCAGTGACCTTTAATAAAATGTACGTAGCAGGGGAGTGTGTTCTAAATAACGTAAATAAAACAGCATAAGTACTCCATCACGTCCAGTTGCCTTTCCTTTGTTGGATGATTTCAGTTTTCGTCTGAGAGAACTTGTGTGTCAATTGTACCTCTTGAGCATTGTCATTTCCTTCTGTAAATTTATTTCTGTGAGACTTAACATGGATGGCTTTGTACGTCAGCTAAGGAGCTTGAAGCAAGTATGTTCAGAAAATCAGTAAATGGGCAAGCAGTCTTGTTCAAACTGAATATCCAACCCTCACACCTGTTAATGTTACAACCTCCACAATGAAGACAGGCTGATCGGCTATGTGGGTACAGTCACCAGCTCAAGACAATATCTATCACTAGAAGAAGTCAGTGTGGAAAGAGAGAAATTGTATTGTGAATCCAGTTAAGTTCGTGGGTCTGTACACAAGGAACTGGCCAATCTTCACCTTACAACTTGATCACTTGACCAAGAAAATTATGTCTCAAGATTATCTTTGCCTATTATGGAAAAAGCATGACGGCATGTCTTGTGGTTTTTGGAAAAAGGCCCTTTGAAGAGGTTGTTCCTACGGACAATCTGGTTTCCTTTAGTCACTGCCAAATGATGTTAAGTGATACAAGAAAAGGTCAAAACTCAGAGCTGAAAAGTAATAAAATGCAGAACTTACGATGGAGTTGGGGAGGGAGACCTTTTCGTCCTCCACGCCACAAGTCAGTTACTGTAATGTGAGTTCTATACATGTATAATTTTCAAGAGGCAATACTGAATAAGTCAGTTCATGCACAGACTGAATTTACATGAAATAAATAATTATATTTATGAAAGTATATGAGTAAGGATACAAACAATACTTAAAACAAAGTTTCATGTAAATACATAACATTCACTACACATCTTACTAAGAAGAGTAATTGCAGATAAAGATATAGCCTATGCTTAAGCTTTTAACATAAAAGACACAAACTGCAATTTGTTGATGTCATCTCCCCATCTCTTCTCTCACTGTTGCTGATGTCGCTCTTGAGCTCCACTCGTGCACGTGAAACAAACAAGATAAATCATCAGCAGAGCAAAGTGCTTGGAAAATAACTCTCATAATAATATAATTTCATCTTCTGATTTGCTTATTAGTATACCCTTCTACAGAACAAAAAGTCATGACCAGGCAACATTTAAACGAATCAGTACAACAAAAAACCAGTCCAAAATTGCAAATTTTACTTTTTTTTTATCCGCTCAATGGCTTTAGCTCCAGGCCAAGATCTATTTTCAAATCATCGTAACATAGTCAAAAGTGGCATTTCCGAAGATATAAAATACATGTGAAAAATGTGCAACGAAAAGTTAGAGTGCACATTTTTGACATGGGTTTCACATCTTCAGAAATAATATTTTTGACTATGCTACAATAATTTGAAAATGGGTCTCGTCCTGGAACTGGTCATCAAGTGATTAAAAAAAAGTAAACTTTGCAACTTTGGACTAGTTTTTCATTGTACTGATAAACAGAAGTTGCTGACCCACAGTTACTCCAGCATGCTGGAAATTCGTAAATTTGAATGAATTCTTGAAAAGTGCGCCAAGCTGATTACATACTTACTTTGCATGCAGCTTAAGCAAGAACATAAGTCAATTAGTGTATAGTGATAACAGTCAATATGATAATTATCTTAAGAAATAATGCTGTAGCCCTGAACATTGTAATTTACCATGAATGGGCAGTTTACTTTGAAAAATGAGGTACATTACAGGTATTTTAATACTTTTAATCCTCTGAATTTATTTCTGCACAAGTGCCTTGGTATTTCACATCCAGTATACTTCAATTCATTCTCCTATAATTTTAAAACTCTGCATGTATCCACACTTGCTGTCAAGCATCAAATTGATAAAAACATGAGTATTTTGGATTAATATGACCAAATTGCATACCGTATTAGGTAAAACTAGAGAGATTCGAGCTGATAAGGAGGCTTACCAGCTATCATTCTTCCCATGAAACATTTGCGACTGGAAGAGGAAAGGGTCGATTGACAGTAGTACATGGAGTACACTCCGCCATAGACGCTATGGTGACTTTTGGAATATAGATGTAGATGTAGCAATGCATCTACATCAACTATTTGGAACATTTTGCTCATTATAAATATAATTCTGGTATTTGAAATTTGTTACACTGAACTTCTGTGAGAACTGAGACGTCAAATTCAACAGTTTTTTTTTTTTTTTTCATGTAAGTTTTTGTTTTTGCTTGCGTTGTCATTAATTTTAGCCTATGTACTTCTATTAACAGATAGGGCATTTTCATGAGGTATTTTATCTTTCCTTTCCGTATTACATGCCCATATTCCTTTATTTTATTAACTGAATAAAACAGGCTACAACATGGCACATAAGTTGACAACGTGGTTTCAAATAGAATGGCTTGCACCAGAATATTTATTCCCTTACTCTTACTGTATAAGTGTGTCAAAAACATACACAATCACTTCCTCATCTACAACTTCCATATAATGGTCCTAACACTGAATTCTGTAATATATACTGCAGTTCATCATCTTCAACTATTCAGAATATACATTTCTTATTATGTTACCAACATTGTGTTATTGTTCTCATAAAGGAATTACTTAAACAAAACAAGCATAAACAACTTTTCTCACTAGACAGTTACAGATATAACACAGAATACCATGAAGTGCAGTCAGCCTATTTAAAAATGTTGACAGAACATGAAAACATTGCAGATGTTATCCCGTTTTCTGTTGGTTTTTACTAAGCACAGAAGCTGTGCTCCTTAAAATAGGAAACTTAATAAATGAAATTTATCTGGTTCTTCATCAGTTTATATTTGATGCCTCCTTATCATAGAAGTAACAACACTGAACACAAGCTATACAGCTGCAAGCCCTTTCTGAAAAGTAAACTAAAATGGATTTCAATATATATTAAATAATTTGAATAGAGGGTAAAACTATGGTCCCTGATACAATCAACATTGTTCAGCAACCTAAGTAAACCATATAAAGGTATGTGTGTCTACCACATATGAAACCTACAAGAAAAACAAATTACCGTTTATAGGGGAAACTTAATAACACTGCTTAATATAGACGGCTATAATATGAGCAGATAACCCCTGGATAGGAAATACCATTAGCTAGTATTTTTAAGCAATGTACAGGTCTTAGTTAAGTTATATGTGATTTAGGCTTTCAATGGAAAGACGTTGGTCAAGAAAATCAGGTAATAATTCGTAGGTGTGCTGTCACTGTAAACTGCAGTTCAAGAGTTAAAGTATCAATCTTCTAAAAAAAGTTATCATCCAAAACGTGTGTGGTGTATCACACGTGCTCGAGGTACTTAACATATAAAATTATTATGTTCAGTTATTACTCCTTGATTAATCGGGTTACTCTGTACTTTTACCTCGAATACATTTTTTGTTTCTAGTTTTGGGCTCTGATTATCTCACTATCTATACCATTACATACTTACTACATCCGTTCATTTGTAAAATAATAAACATTTCCAAAAAAATAATATGCTTTCCATTACACTGTTTGCACTACTTACGTGAATTACAAAATAAATTTTAAAGAACCGGAATTTGCATGTTCTAAATACGCTTATTTACCGAAAACGAACGAAATGAGCCAATTGTCACATTTTAAATGGCGCGCCCTTTCTTATATTTCAACCGGGGAATTAATATGGTTTCTCGTAAATGAGGTCTCCCAGGCTCTTAATACAGACGTTTTATGCGATATTTGAGAGGCTATGATTTGGAAAATTGCCGAGACCGATCATAATTTGTAAGCTGTTGGAATCGACTTACAAACTTAATGTGATAGGGCGACATCTTGGACACGATTTGATAGCGACCTCTGTGAATGAGCATTCATCTCTCAAACATTGGTAAATACTGCTATGGCAGATGGGCTCCAATTCTGTGACCTCCATGTTGCATCGGACGCATCATGGATCCGTGTTAAGCACCGCAGTGCATTGTGGGATTTACGGAAGGAAACCATATTTTTCGTATCACATATGTGAAAATATTCTGGAGGGAAAGTTGTATTTACGATGGTTTACGCGTTTGTGTACGTGCTCGAATAGGAACGAACTATAACCAGCAAAATCTGTGTGTTTATAAACAAAGTGCGTGATTCTGTAGTGCCACGTATAAGATAGTTAGGTTAAAAATACAAGTGAATTCGCACAGGTGTTGAAGGGTTTCCGTGTGTTGGTGACATTGGTGCCAAAACAACAGTGAGAATTGTGGAGTGCTAAACTTCAGTGCTGTTGAATTTAAAGTGTAATGTCAAGAAGGAAATACGTCCTAGGAAAGGATTTATATGCATCAGAAACGACATGCAGGTCTGTGTTTATACTCATTACTTAATGTAGATTGTTTCTATACATATTGCTTACTACCGCAAGAGTAAAATACAACCTCTTCGGATACCATATCTCAGCAGTAAAACACTGTTTTATACTAGTATTCATCCACTTCGGCACCTAATTAAGTTTGCTGTAGTGTTCGGTGCTAACCGTCAAAGTATACTTGATTTTCTCTTTAAATCCCAATACGGACTTAATCGTTTTTTGTTCACCTGTCATTTTGGAAGTGTGGCTACTTGTACTTAAAGCGAACTGAATTAATGGTGCATATGTTTTGATTATATTGCGCCTTTGGCGCTAATTTATTACTATTACAGGGAAGGTTTGCAATCATCGTTTTAGGGCAGATGTCTTTCTCGTTTCATTTGAAAGTGGTCGTGTAACTGTAAGCCAGACCATCGGTAAAGGAAACATGACGTGGTCAAAGTAATTCGTTTGTATCTTTCGTGTTATTTGACAGTAGGCCTACCTTTAATCTTGCTAAAATCTGATTGTTCTCAGTAGCAAAATGACTTTGCGACCGCTTCTAATATCACTGCAACTACAGTCTGTTAATTACCAGAGATGACGTTGGCAAGCACCTGGAATATTTTGCACATAGAGAAATTGTTTTAAAACCCCATGGTTTCAAAGTAAACTGCTGTATGCTTTTCAGAACGTATAAACACTGCATAGTGTGTTCAGATTTTATCTGTGATGTAACTGATGTATGTTTGTGTATATGCCACTCTGATACTGCTGCTTGAGTACCGTTAATGTCAGTAAAACAAAAATGTTTTGTTAAGAGTATCATTATGGTTACAAATTTTTGTTAAACTGTTTTTGAGTCATCAACCTGCGCGTGTAACGTCAGTGGTGCAGACATGCTTTCAACGACACAATTCATATATCCAATTTTGGTGTAGAGTTTGCAACAGTTGTGAAAACATAAAATTTAAATTTGGCGTATAAAACAGTGCCTTAGGTTTATGTGATAACACAACTCAATTGAAATGTAAGGTAGAAATTAGTATGTAAATTAGGTGACAGATCTAATGCAGTTAATTAAAAAGTTGACCGATTCTTTTAATACAAATTATATGTAAAATACACGACGCTATATTATCTCATTTCGGTTAAAAAAAAGGGAGCATTTTCGACGCTGTAGAGGTGTTCGAGGAGTTTAGATCGTCGGAAACCGAGGCAATTAAATGACAGAGTTCATTAAGCCAACTTTAGAGTTTATAATAGACCTACCTAGATTTTTATTTTTTATTTTTTCTAAATCTCCTGTTATATTTGTGTAATTCAACACTCATTGTTGAATTGCTTAAATTAGATGTAATTGTCGGTTATACCTACATGTCAAACTTCGTCGTCTGATAACTGTTAAATACCTCTTAGACCACAAAAATAGCCACGAGAGTGCAATGGTATGCACTGTTAAGATTCCTCTTCTGACAAGTCAGATTTGTAGTATTTAGACATTTAAGAAAGAAAAGAGTTTGGACGATATTTTACTTTAGGTTCGGTTATACTGGATTTAGTAGTGTAATCGCGTCATCAAATGTGCTATTATTATTTTCCTTGTAAGTGATAACTATGAATACTGCCAACTGCTGCACTAAACAATTTACATATTGTTGTATTGTCCAGTGGCTTACAGTATTCAACTAATGCCGCTTATTTACGTTTTTAAAGATAGTATCTCTGTCTCGTTAAACCCCATTTCTGAATGAACAGCAGCAGTCTCCCAGAGTGCAGTTAAAACATGAGTAATAAAAATTTTATTAGTAACATCAGAGGAGGGAAAATCTTGATTGGAAAGGCTCTGAAGCTACTTTAAAGTAGAAATAAAATAGCTTTAACATTTGGATAGATATATACTTCATGTTCCATAGATCCACTAAGACGAAATCAACCAAGGATCTTAGAAATGACATAAAACAAAAATACATAACACATATTTGCAAAACTAAAAATTAAAAGAAATAGATATGCTAAGATTACATCGACAAAGTCGAAGTGAAATATAATAGTCTTAAAGAACGTTGAATAAGCAGTGAAAACTCTAAAGTACATTTTTATTTAAGAGTTAATACCGAACATAAACATGCAGAAATATATGCTCAGAAGTACATGAGATAATTTAAGACCGCAGAAGGCAGGTTGTACTTAATATACGCTTTATTTGATGTTGTTGGTGATAGACATCGGTACGCCACTTTGTTATATTAACACTTTCATCAGTGGACTATAAAGAGTTGGCCACCTTCAGGGGTTTGTATTTCATTAGTAGAACTTTTGGTGACTGCTGGCAAGGTACTGAAAACATGTTTTCCGGAACGGATCCTTTGGACTGAAACAGAGATACATTACTTATCACTAGTTTCATTAAGAACTAAATGTAGCTACTTGAACGCTGTAATTAATATTCCCAGGTTGTACACAACATTGCTGAATTGAAACACAATTAGTATTACACGCTTTATGTTTACACATTTCCAGTGCTCCAGCAAAATTTTCGTAGCGTTTAACCTTGTTTCTACAAATACATTTTATTGTGACAGTGTCAATTTTTCAGTGTGCTACATGTCAATATGTATCGTTTGCATCATTGTTTTTAATTTTTCTTCTCGATACTAAATACTAAATTTTAAATTATTGCCACAGCGGACATAAGTAAAAGACTGCAGGATGAGGAAAAAAATGAATTCGTATCCTTAGCCAGGTAATGAACACTTATGGCTTGAAAACTCTTGCTATCCCCCTAGTTGTTCCTAACTAGCACTTTAACTCAGGTGACTTTTTTGCTACCTCTCAGATAACTGTTACCAAGCGGACCTGCGAAGTTACTGCTGTAATGAGAAGTTTAAACGAAACGTTAAAATATACAGGGCGAATGTGATAACGATTTATTTCGTTTGTTATGTCATTTACGTTTGTTTCTGTGATAATACCGTGCGCCATCACTAAAATGTGCAACACGGAATAGAGTGATACAAAAGTATTTCGATCGGGTTGCATTCGCTACTGGAACAGCTCAGAACAGTGGCGTCGTGCTGCCACATTGCATTCAGTGAAACTATACGTTTGAATACGCCACTTCCGTGCCCAGCTGCACCGACCGATCGCCATGTCGTCCCCAGCCGAAAGGCGTCATTGGAGGCAGATATGGAGAGGCATGAAGGCAGCACACCGCTCTCCCGGCAGTTGTTACTTTTCGCGAGCGGATCCGATACTTAGATAGCTTCTTAGTTGGACTCAAAAGGGCTGAGTGCACTCCATTAGACAACAGCGCGTAATCTTCGATGATCTGACGGGAACCGGTGCTACCATTACGGCAAGGCCGTTGGCAGTGAACAGACACACGAGGTGCATATCTCCCAACTCTTCACGTGTAAACTTATCCATACTGCTGCTATTTATCACTTTTAACGAACACATAACATAGCTGGGAAACGAACCGGAGACAGAACGGACCGGCCCTAAATGCCTGCTTTAGGGCAAATAACAAAGTGGGCATTATTGTTGTTAACAGCAAGGGAATGGAACAAGTTTATTACCAAACGAGACACGGCTCATGGGTATGTTTCCTCATTTGTGAATATATTTTCTGTGCAATACAGATACGAGGAGATATTTCGGTAAGAAATTTGGTGGAATGCAATTACGCTGTAGAAAGCTTCCGGAAACCACGATGTTCTTAAACCCAAATACTTAATATTCCGGAACAACCTCCGAAATTTTGTCGGTATGGTTCAGGTTCAGCCGTATATATTGGATTCATTTGAGTACTTTCTGTAACAAAGAGCTCAAAATGTCCACTATGTTTGAATCTTTCTTAACGACGCTGTTGTGCAAACAAGAAAAGGCATCACTTAACAGCAGTGCGGATGTAGGGAGATTTATAAGTAATAGCGCTTGACACAGTGGCAAACAAGTTAAACAGCGAACAAACAGGTGGAAATATTAGTTGTTTGAGGCAGAGTCGGTAACATATTTTCACCATAAGGGCTAGAGATCAAGAACGTCTGAAAATAGATACACATCTGCAGTTGTCTGGCAAACAGACGCTGGAAATCAGTTTATTGGAAGAATACTGCGAAAAATACTTTCCACGCGGTTACAAACTCTCGCCCAAACCATTCAAGAGTGCTGTCAGTTTGCTTGGGAACACGATTTATCATAAATCAAAACCAAAATGTTCCATATAGGCTTAACGACTACATAGGCTACTCGATGAAAAAGTATTGTGAATCGAAAGGTTTCTCCAGAAACACACAAGAGTTCGGGAAAATATTGCTCATCGAAGATAACAGCGTCTTGTTTGAAGGAAGCGGAAGGACTTGGACTGATACGCCAGGTTTCCCTCTTGGTCTGATGACAGTAATATGTTCCGCGCCGCGGTGCTTTTGAGATTGTCGCTTCACTGTAAACTGGGAACAGAGGCAAGAGCTTATCAACTACGTACTATGTTTCCGATTTCTCGTAACTGAGCGAAATGCGTTCTGCTCGATTTGGTGCGTGTGTGATTTGAATATGCACGAGTGCCTTGTGCTGTCCGTTTACTTGCTTGGCATGCCTTCATTAACATCAAATTACTATTACTGTCCTTTTCTTGCGATGGTTTTTCTCCATTCCTTTCGAATTAAACTAATTTAGTGACTAGAAAAACTACTTTCAGATAACACAATATTTTCAGCACCTACGTTTCACTAGTCTGTTTTTTTATTTCTCCAGTATTAGTAGTTTATTCTTCCAAGGATTATTTTACAATAATGTAGGGCTTGTCAGCATAGCACAATTCGCGACACTTATCTCACTGAAAGCATTCTGGGTATATTGCCGTGTCGTCTTGTAAAACACTATAAATATCGTCGTTTCGGCCGAGTTGCAACGGTCTTCCTCGAGGCAGAGACATATTAGTTTCGGCCGAAAAGTCGGTAGATTTTAGTGTTTTATAAGATGGCGCGGCAATATACCCATAATGCTTTTAATGAGATAGACACCGACTGCGGAAGCCTACGAATTTACGTCACACATGTGATTAAAGAGGAGTGGACAGATGATAAGTACTGCAACCTACTTCTTACGATTCTGCTTACTGCATTCGTGCCCACACCAACCCTCCAGCAGTAAGTTGGTGGTCCCTTGCTGTCTCAAAATGTGTGCTATCTACCGATCCAATCTTTTAGTCAAATTCTGCCACTTGTATCCGCAGTTCTGCTCAGCATCACCACATCAGTTAAGTGATCGGTCAATCAAATCTTCAGCATTGTTCTGTAGAACCACAATTCAAAAGCCTCTTTTCTCTTCTTGTCTAAACTGTTTACCGCCCATGTTTCATTTCCATACGTGGCTACACTCTAGACAATATTTATTCTCCCGAAACTTTAATTCACTCTCCAAATTTTTCTTTGGCTGTCCTTACTGCTTCCTCAGTGTACAGTTTGGATAACATCGGTGATTGGCTACTACCCTGCCTCACTCCCTTCTCAATCACTGCTTCCCTTTCATGCCTCTCGACTCTTATACCAGCCGTTCTAGTTTCTGTACGAGTTTTAAATATTCTTTCGCTCCCAGTATTTTAGCCGTGCTACAATCAGAAATTCAAAGAGAGTGTTCCAGTCAACATTTTCAAAATCGTAGGGTCAATATTGCCCCGCGCGTTCCTACATTTTTCCGGAATCCAATTTGCCCGAGGTTGGCTTCTACCAGTTTTTCCATTCTTCTGTAGGTAAGTCATGTTAGTATTTTGCAGTCGTGACCCATTAAACTGATAGGTCGGTAATATTCTTACCTGTGAGCACCTGCTTTCTTTGGATTTGGAATTATTACATTTTTATTGAAGTATGGCGGTATTTCACCTGTCTCATAAATATTGTACATCAGATGGAATAGTTTAGTCACGGCTGGCTCTCCCAAGGGTATCATTATTTCGAACGGAGTCTCCCTGTATATACTCCCAACTTTCACCTTACGTTCTTTGCTCTGTACTGGTTTTCCATCTCGGCTTTTAATATTCATACAGCTGTTTCTAACGATCGTAAGTGATGATTTTTCTGTATTAAAAAATAAATAAATAAAAAGCTTTGTGAAGTCATGTTAATTTTATGGGTAGGGCTTTCTGCCTGTGAAAGAGAATGTATTTTTCGATCAGCGAGAACTACGTGCGTTAATAACTGGATTATTTTCACCATCAGTACTCGAGCGTGGCTCAGTGGCCTGATTCAGGTCTTTCAATTGCACGCCATTGCGGCGACTTGCGTGTACCCAACGTACACAAGTTACCCACCCTGGGAAGGGGACCTACAGTTTAACGCGGGACACGAATCGCGTTTAGACATTGTTCAGTATTTATATGGTCAGAATATTCGATGTTGGTCGAGTTTCGCATGTCAGTATTAACTAACGACCGAGCGAGATGGCCCATTGGTCGGCACTTTGGACTCGCTTTCTGGGGGACGGCTGTTCAAATCCGCGTCTGGCCATCCAGGTTCATGTTGAAACTTCCTGGCAAATTAAAACTGTGTGCCGGACCAAGGCTCGAACTCGGGGACCTTTGCCTTTCGCGGGCAAGTGCTCTGTCAACTGAGCCACACAAGCACGACTCACGACCCGTCCTCACAATTTTCATTCTGGGAACATCCCCCAGACCTTTACTAAGGCATGTCTCTGCAGTATCCTTTCTCCCAGAAGTGCTAGTCCCGCAAGTTTGGGAGGAGAACTTCTGCGAAGTTTAGAATGTAGGAGGCGTACTGTGGCGTAAAATTGTGAGGAAGGGTCGTGAGTCGTGCTTGGGTGGCTCAGTCGGTGGGGCACATGCCCGCTAAAGGCAAAGGTCCCGAGTTTGAGTCTCGGTCCGCCGCACGGTTTTATTATGCCAGCAAGTTTCATATCAGTACACACTCAGCTTCAGAGTGAAAATTTCCTTTTTGCAAGTTCATGTTTTCCGTGATTTCCCTTAATCGCTTAAGACAAATGCCGGGATTGTTCCTCTGGAAGGGCACGGCCGATTTCTTTCTCCATGCTTTAACCAATCCCAGATTGTTCTCCCTCTCTAATGACCTCAACTGATGATTCGTTCACTCTGGACCACGGACTGTGCGTGAAATATGAAAATTTTAATGGTCTCTCGTTCTACTTCGTCAAGCACATATCGGCTCATAGCTGATGTTACGAACTGACAGATTTGCTATCGAGCTTTTTCTTCAGATATCCTCGATAATGCCCTTTCCTGGTTATATCAGTAATAAAGAATGTGTTCTGTTGGAGCTTCTTTCACCTCCCCACTGTTCAACCAGAGAAGCGCATTCTTTCTTTACCAGCTGCCGTTTCGTATGGTCGCTTATTGATGATGCCATTGCAGGCGGGGGCGCCCATACCCAGCGGCAAACTGTCCCCTCCCCCTCCCCCCCTGCTCTTAGGAAAAGAAGTAAAAAATAGTGCAGTCAGATGTTTTTCATTCAAGGAAATGATTTAAAAGGCGATATTACGTAGGTTTTTAACAGGATCGGAACTGGAACTTTATGGCTGGTTATAGGTCGCCATTCGTCTTCCAGAATATTAAAAATGCTGCATACCCACAGGTCTTGGGCGCTCTAGATTTCAGACCGTCCCTGCGACTGATTTGTTGGTTATTGTCGGTTTATTTGATGAAGGTGAATGTTGCAGTTCAAGAAGTCGAATCTGCCCTATGACAGGTATTGACTGGATGCGCCTCCGTGTTCCTGTGCTGTGCCTCATCTTTAATCTACTGATTACGTCGTTCGTTTCTAACGGCGTTGAGGATGCAGAATCTATTTCTTCCTCTTCCCTGCAATCTTTCTTGAATGACTCATCGCTTTATCGCAACATATGTCTCAGCCAAGATGTTTTCCTCATTTTTTTATCGTTTGCACTAGCTTTATTTCCTTTCCTGTTGTTAGAAGTATTCTTCATTCCTCATTCTGTCTAACCGTTTCAAGTTTATTATTTTACACCACATCAACATTTGAAAACTATCCAACTACTTTTTCTCTATATTTTCCACTGTCTGAATCCCTGCGATATAATACTGTACTCAAGACAAAATACAAGGTAAATCACTTTCTTAATTCTGCATGGATTTTTTTGTTCACAAAAAATGCGGTCTTTAGGAAGACATATTTACCTACAGATGTTTTACTTTTTATTTCCTCCATACAAATTCCATTTTCTATCACATTTCATAAGCGCCTGAAAGATTTTACTTGTTCCAGTGGTTTTTTTTCTTTTTATTTTTTTTAAAGAAATCGTCATGGTTATTGAGTCTAATTACTCTGCTCTTTCGTACATTTTTCCTCGTTCCTTAACACTTATACAGCCATCTCCATCACAAATAGTTCTTCTTAGGATGCAGCCAGCATTGCTTGATCATCTGCATTCAAGAAATGTCTGAGTTTATTCTTATCAGTTCTTATGATCTGAAAGTTTCAGCATATTCACTCAACTTTTTTAATCGGGCTTGTACATATTAGCATGTCAGTGTTTTCCCGTTATTACGACTTTTCACCTACTTATATTCATCGCAACTGCACCCATCCCCTCCCTCCTTGTCTTGTTCTGGGGGCGTAGCAGTTGGGTTAGTGCTGTGTGTGACCATACCTCCGAGCCATACAAGATGACCGGAAGTATGAGCTGGCGCCAGGGGAGAAGTTTGCACTGCGTGGTTAATCCGTCACCTTTCAGCAGGGGATATAACCTACGGAAGAGCGCACAGTCTTTGCTGCGGTGGTAAGGTGTCTGTTCCTGATAGGCGTCGGTCTGTTTCCTCTGGATCAAATTCTGCCGTCAGTGGTGTGAACTGATGATAAGGGAGCTTGGGTTTAGGGTTTAAATAGATCTCCTGAGGCTTGGTGGGATTGATTAGTATTTTTTAGCGATTACATCACTGTGTTATCTTGTCGAGATGTTAGAGGTAGCGGTGTATAAGGAGGAGGCTACGACTGCTTCTGTATATAGCGGTGTCCTCCATATAGAGAGCAATCCCTTCGCCCATCTGCCTAGAAATCTCATTCGTGTATGTGGTGTAAAGGACCTAAAACACAGCATTACGGGACTCCTGCCGCAATCTGCCGTGTCTGGCTGGACTTGTCTCCGTTCTTTGCGAAGAGATGACGTCCTGTAAGTAAGGAGTCAATGATCCAGATTGAGCTGGGCACCCTATCTGATCTAGCTTATAAATTAGACCGTCGTACTAGACGCGGTCAAATGCTTTTTTTGTGTCCTGGAACACTGCTCCTGTTGCTTCTCTCCTTGCCCTGGTCAGTCAAATGTGTTCTACCAAGCGAAGGGGTTGTTGGATAGTGAATGTTCAGCACGGAATCCAAACTGTTTCGGCATAAGAATATTGTTTTCAGCCAGGAAGTGACGCAGGGTGAAAGGATTAAGAACGAGCATATCAGAAACGGTGAAACTGATCGGCTGTTCGTGAGCATCCGTGCAAAGAGGTTGGACGACCGTGAGACCAGGAGCAGGTGACAAGTGTCGGGCATTCGCAAGAAATTACCGAATGTGGAGATTGGAGCCTGCCCTGCCCGCTCCGTAAAGCAGGATAGGCGGCGGCGGATCTGACAGCAGTGTACAGGGTCGCGCACGGAAACCGGCCCCGAGTACAGACTGCACGCCAGTTACGAACGGACTGGAACTTTATGGCAGATTAAAACTATCCTGGACCGGAACTCGAACTCGGGATCTTTGCCTCTCTTGGACAGGTGCTCTACCGACTGTGCTACCGAAGCACGACTCACGATCCGTCTCTATGCACGAATTGTAGCCTGCCACGAGCGGATACAAGAACAAATACATAAACATATAATAATTGTATGATAAAGAAATAACTAATAAGCTAATACAATGGTCTATATTTATTGAATTGATCTTGTCTTTTATCTTATGTACGCGCGCGCCGTAACATGTTAATATACATTATGTGCAACACTGCCCCATCAATTCTCAAAATTTCATTACGAATATTGTCCTTAAAGTCTTCCAACGTGGTTGGGTTCTTTGCGTACACTTTTCCCTTTAGACTGCACCACAGATGAGTCAAGTGATAGGTCCGGCGAACACGGCGACCACAATCCTTTGCTGAAAATTCTTTCTTCTGCGAATTTTTCATGAATTCGTGAGCGCGTGAAGTGTAGCGGATCGTCCCGTGCTGTTAAGAGACAGCATACGTGCGTTTAGGGTGGGTCAATTTTGCGTAACATTCCGCAAAGATTTGCGTATAAACAGCAGTGTTTTCTGTTGTTTCAAAAAATATGGGACACACACTCCGACTTGCTGACACGACGCACCGCATTAAGATTTTTTTTTTTTTTTTTTTTTTTTTTTTTTTTTTCCCACGGTGAAGAGGTTCCCCTTTAACCGTATAGGAACTATTCGTGGACTAGTATCGTGTTCTGAGAGTTGATGTGTCTTGTCAGATTAAACCAGGATTCATCACTCATAAAATACAGCAGTACCGAGCTAGGTGGCGCAGTGCTTAACACGTTGGATCCGTATTCGGGAGGACGACTTTTCAAACCCGCGTCTGACTCTCCAGATATAGGTTTTCGTGACTTCCCTAAATCGCTTTAGACAAATGCCGGGGTTGTACGGCCGATTTCCTTCCTCGTTCTTCACACGATCCAAGTTTGTGTTCCGTCTCTAATGACCTCGACGTCGACGGGACGTTAAACCCAATCTTCGAAAATACAATACCGGGGCCAGCCGCTGTGGCAGAGCGGTTCTAGGCGCTTCAGTTTGCAACCGCGCGACCGCTACGGTCGCAGGTTCGAATCCTGCCTCGGGCATGGATGTGTGTGATGTCCCTAGGTTTAAGTAGTTCTAAGTTCTAGCTGACTGATGACTTCAGATGTTAAGTCCCAAAGTGCTCAGAGCCATTTGAACCATTTTTACATTCCACTCTAAATTGTTTGCATAGTCACGTATGGTAATTCATACGTGTTGCCTTATCTTCCTCCGTTCAGTTCTTGGACACATGTCATTTCGTAGGGCTTCATCCCTATATAATGTGAAATATGTTGACAAGCCCATGTCGTCTGCAAACTTCAAATACCGTATTCTTTTATTCAGTCTAGTAAACAGCTGCCTTTCATTAAGCAAAATGAAAATTATGTCTACCTCTTTTTGCAATTCCTTAAAATTGTCCAACAACGATATTCTTTTATGGACAACTGTGAACAGTCTTTATGATGCTATCTGATTAAGCTTTTTATGTATGCCGATAACATTAAATGTCCTCCTACGCTTCCTTGGGGTCCACCTCATGTTACGCTCGTTTCTGTGGAACATTCGAGGTTCAGTAGGCTGTAAAGTATTGGGTTCTGTTAGTCAAAAAAATATTGCTCGAGCCATTTAGATATCTGCGAAGACGCTCTGCATGAGGGTTATGTGGAAAGAGAGGGGGCGAGGATGGAACAGATTTCAGATCCTGGATTATGTGATGGACTGGAGCACGTACAGCAGCGTTGACAAGAAAGAAATGGAACCGCAAAGGACGTGGTAATGTAGCAGAAAGCTGATGAAGATGACTACTAACAAGCGATATCAAATGGGACAGGCACGAAAGTGCAGTATTAAGTAACGCGAATGAAGAATTCTATTTTTTGGAAAAGTGCAGCCCATCTGTGAAGGAAGTCGCGTACAAGACGCTGGTCCGACCGATTCTGGAGTACTATTGCAGTGTTTGGAGTGTTTATGAAGCAGTCATGGCAACAGGTACGAACGATTGCAGGAAAGCGGCGATGGGATCATAATAGGTCTGTACAGCCCACAGGAAAGTGTAACACTAATGCTTGGTGATGTTAAATCCAAGTCACTCAGATGGACAGAGCGAAAGACGTACTGAGAAGAGTGGGAGAGCAAAGACAATTACTGCCTGTAATAAAAAAAAATGGAGCTGTACTGGGCATACTAAGAAAGGAGGAGGCCCTTATGAAAATGCTCGATGAACGAAGGGTACCCAGCGACCTAAAAAAGAAAAAGAAAAAAAACAGGTCTATCGCATTCTCAAGAAGGGTCGTAGGACAGATGCCTATAGATGTCTATATCGTTGACGTCAATCTGTTGTACAAGGAAGGCTACGTTATTCTCCTAAAATAGTGTTCAATAAGTTGAGAGGACTGGTATGCGAGGAATACTGCGTGACCAGTGAGCAGCCACCAGCGTTTATATCGTGTAGCGATTATGAGGAGCAGATGAGAGGGATTAGGGTGCAAACAGTCTCTTGCC
The DNA here is from genome assembly GCF_023898315.1 of Schistocerca nitens. NCBI lineage: Eukaryota > Metazoa > Arthropoda > Insecta > Orthoptera > Acrididae > Schistocerca > Schistocerca nitens. Next base: position 153,981,836 of record NC_064625.1, on the reverse strand, counting down.
CACGTTCCGTACGTGAGTGGAGTGGGAGAGGAAGTAGGTGATACCGGTTCGTCATGCGCTGTACCGTGGCCAGCTGAGTTTATACGTGGATGCGCTCAGCAGACGACTTTTATTTGCAGTGCGACAGTGCAATCCCGAATTATCGGAATGGTTGGCTTGTGTGGTTTGACCTGAATCTTGTGTCTCGTCGAGCTAGACAAATGTTTCTTTATTCCAGCCTCTGATCACAATATCAATTCTTTAGACGGTGACCGGTTTCAGTCCGTAATGACCATCCTCAGATCTAAAATATATACATCTAGTGAGCAGTGTGTCTTTAAACATAAAACAGCAATATGTATCACAATATACTGTCACACAACCAGGGAAATGTACAGATAAAATATGCTGTAATGTACCTTTTTTACACCATGTCCTAAAGTGATAAGGCCATAATGGCATCGTCAAAGCATATAAATATAATCAGCACAGCATCGTCACATGGATCTAAAAATAAGGTGTAGAATAGGCCACATCGTTCACATAGTGATTATTGCAACTGGCTTCGGAAGTACAGTAGCAACCAGAAACCTGTTTGCCTACATCCTCCCTAGATGTCGCTACTGTGGGCTTACTCAGATGTAGTCATCATTTACGCAAAAAACATAATCTGATAAAAACACATTAGGTAGAATGCATGTAGCAGACTTATTAAAATTGATGACTATCATGGAAACCAATTGTGAGATGAATGCAGTTACCCATATAAAATTATTAAAAGGAAATTTATGAAGAACTTTAGGACGTGGTGTATTAAAGGTACGTTATACCATATTTTATCTGTTCATTTCCCTGGTTGTATGACAGTATATTGTGATACATATTGCTGTTTTATGTTGAAAGACACACTGCTCACTAGACGTATATATTTATTTTAAATCTGAGTATGGTCATTACAGACTGAAACCGGTCATCGTCTAAAGAATTGATATTGTGATCAGAGCCGGCCGGAGTGGCCGTGCGATTCTAGGCGCTGCACTCTGGAACCGAGCGACCGCTACGGTCGCGGGTTCGAATCCTGCCTCGGGCATGGATGTGTGTGATGTCCTTAGGTTACTTAGGTTTATTTAGTTCTAAGTTCTAGGCGACTGATGACCTCAGAAGTTAGGTCGCATAGTGCACAGAGCCATTTTTATGATCAGAGACTGGAATAAAAAAAACATTTGACAGTATTGGATCACTGTTTGTGTAGGCGATTATGTCGCAGTTGGTGGAACATGTCTTGGATGCACGTCCGGTCAGTTGCAGACAGCTGTTGAGCTGTCATGGATTCTGGTGGCTCCCCAGCGTTCTGCGTGTCATGTCTTGTTGCACTCATTCCAAGGAGTGCCGCAGCCGTCGTCATCCGCGTGCTGCAGTTTCTGATTCAGTGGCTCTTGTGGCTCGTTTTGAGGCAATCAGTCCTGCCGTTTTCTGATGTGGCGAATACTAGCATTACGGGATAACAACCATTCACTTTCTGCGTTTCATGTGGCGGTCACCGAGACGTATGTTGCTATGTGGACGACTCTTCTGACACACCGATGGTATCTTCCTGTTAGTACTCATCAGAGTTATTACTGGAAGGATCACTTATCGGTAAATTTTATGATTAGCGAGGCGGCATTTCGTGTGTGCTGTATCGTAAACCAGAGATTGATGCTAGTCGTCTTGGGTAAGTCTTTACATTTCTGTACGATTACCAGGACTTTCCCGCTATGGGCTGACTAGCGTGCTCCAGAGATACAGATAGCTGTATCCTCGGAGCACCCGCATCTGAGGGGAATATGTGGAGAGCTCAGACCATGTATGGATCGGGATATGACCCCTCTACGTTCGTATAGCGAGCTGCTCGTACCAAGGGAAACAACTTCCTGAGGACATGCAGCTCTACTGTACGACTTAATGATGATTGTATCCCCTTGAGTAAAATATTCTGGATGAAAAATACAGATAGATTTCCTGTCGGAGACTACTTGGGATGAGCTCTTCGGGGGGAGGTGGGGAGGTCGGCATAGCGTTCCGTGGCAGGAAACATTCGATCTTATAAGCGGGTAGGCAGGTTAGAGAAGTTAAAAAGAAAAATAGGTTTGTTGGTAGTAACCAGCTTCAAATGAATGTAGGTTGCAGTAGTTATGGAGGGGAAGGGGGGGGGGGGGCGCAGGCTAGACTAGTTTGCAGAGCTCCATCAAACCAGTCTTCGAACTGCAGACCACAAGAACAAGGACTGCACCTTACATCCTCCTGAACCTGCTTGGTGTATTCACGGCTTGGTCTCCCTCTACTATCCCCTTCCCCCCGTACACCACACACACACACACACACACACACACACACACACACACACACACACACACACACACACACACACACTCTGCCATTACCAAATTATTCCTTTACACCTCCAGTTGTGTTCTATATATCTATCCCATCGCTTTTAGTCTAGTTGTGCCGTAACATTCTTTGCTCTCCGATACGAGTTAGCACTTGTTCATTATTAATCGTACCTATCCCACTGATATTCACCATTCTTTTGCGGCATCACATGTCACTCCAAACAAATACTTTCGGAAAAGAGATCAAAACACGCAAAGTAGCAAGCAGGCTTGTGACGAGGGTCATTGACTTCATGTGAGACTCCCTACCAGCTGTCCGTCATGACCGTGAATAACCTTTCGTACATGGGAGAAAGAATGGGCATAACCTTGGACAATTAACCCGACTGTAGCGTACTTCCATTCTATCACTCAGACGAAACGAGAACATTTGAGCTCGGGTTCGTATAGGCCACTGCTTTATAAAACCAAACTCCGTCCGAACAGGCCTTGGAAGGTCCAATGGTACCGACCGGCCGCCGTGTCATCCTCAGGCCACAGGCGTCACTGGGTGCGGATATGGAGGGGCGTTATGAAGACCCTATATAATGCGACTCATGTGGCGTTACTGTAATAGTGTGTTGTATCGTAACTGAAAGTGTTTTGCATGTTGATCAGAGGACATGAAATGGTTTAAGCACATGAATGCCCACTATGGTATTTTAAGCTACGGTTGGACCAGCGTAGCGCGGGTTTTAAATTTTGCGAGGAATGACGATACGCCTCCCTACCCCACCGCCCACCCCCTGTCCCTCCTCCTCCTCCTCCTCCTCCTCCTCCTCCCCCTCCCAACCCGCCTCAAGATATTAGCGAACACAATTTGACTGAGTAGTTGGCTCCTTTTTTTTATATATTAGTGGTAGCCAGTTACATGTACCTGGAGAAAACTTCCATGCTTTTAGCCAGATATTTTCATTTGACAAAGTAATTTCTGAAAATAACTCTTTTCGTTGTGAGCTCACTCACCCAATACTGACACGGTGTCGACTGTCCCCGCAGGTGTTGCCCATATTGACATCATAGTTCGTGAAATACCACTTATGAACATAGTACACCGCCACAGTGACATTATTTGTAAGGAAGTACTTTTTTCTCAGTTCACAAAATCCATGTACTGTATTCGTATTCAGCATGGGCAGTAATAATCGAGCTGTTAACCGAACAAATATCGACGACGACGACGACGACGTTAGAACGTAAAAGATATAGGATGGACAACAATCTGATGCTGTTTCGCTGATGAACTTTATTGCGTACGGCTAAGTGTAGAGTTTAAGTGACAGTAGGGGCATTCAGAACAGCTTTACCTGAATTTTTATTTGGTTCGGTGGATTGCTTTAAACGTGGGGAGTAGAAGGGACCGCGTACAGAACTCCCATTCGTGAGTACTGCTAGTGTGTTTGGGACGCCTACGGGATCGGATTAACTGAAGACGTCTAAGCAAGGTGTGTTGCTAGGTTTGTTTGCGGTCGGTTCGATCAGCACGGGAATGTTACGGGAATTGCTCTGCAAGCTTAGGTGGAATCCTTAGTGAGAAGAGGACGATCTTTTTCGCGCTGTTGAAGTAGTTTGGAGCACCAGCAGTTCCGACATTACTGTGGGTCGATTCTGCTACCTGTAACAGCATCTTGACACCGCTCTAAGCGAGACAGGCTGCATCGTAGCAGGTTGTCTACAACAAACTCCGGTTTGACAAAATCTGCTATCTTACAGGCATATTAGACGAAGAACAGCGGCAGAGTTTGAGAAGGAAAAGCAGGAAAATTATTCCAGCCATCCGTGTTTTGAAGCAAAGCATAAAGTCCTAGGCTGGAGTCGACAAATAGCTTTCTTCGAATAATTTAAGCATCACATCACCAGCTCGCCCAATAGAACTGTGGGAAACAAGATAGTAATAATCAAAACCTAAAGGAAGAGACCGCCTCTGGCTTCCAACTACTCTTCCAGACGTGGAAGACTGCGAAGTGGATTGACGCGGTGCAAACAAATTCTTGAAGCGGTGGGGCTACATTACTGGAGATGCAACCTGCGAATGTGGAGAACATGAAGACGCTGAACACCTCTTAGTCAGCCCGTTGTTACCTGAAGTCTGCACGCTGCAGGACCTGGTTTCAGCAAATATACTGAATTTTGGGACTCAAAATCAATTTTAAATGTACAAATTTTTGTGTAAATGCTGTAGATATGTTTTGAATTTGTAAATAGTGTGGTCCTGGATACAAAAATAATAATAACGTTCATATAGCATAAAAAAGGTAAGGGCAAAGTAATGAAGACGGGCACGTACAGAGGCAATCGTGCTATCATTTTAACCGCGCTCCATTTGCGAGTGGAAGCGGAAAGGGAGTACCGACTAGCAGCGCCACGAAGCTTGTACAGTGGCTGTCTACTAGAGTGAAGCGCCAAAGAAACTGCTATAGGAATGAGTATTCAAATACAGAGATATGTAAACAGGCAGAATACCGCGCTGCGGTCGGCAACGCCTATATAAGACAAGTGTCTGGCGCAGTTGTTTGGTCGGTTACTGCTGCTACAATGCCAGGTTATCAAGATTTAATTGAGTTTGAATGTGGTGTTATAGTCGGCGCACGAGCATCACAGAGGTAGCGATGAAGTGGGGATTATCCCGTACGACAATTTCACGAGTGTACCGTGAATATCAGGAATCCGGTAAAACATCAAATCTCCGACATCACTGCCACCAGAAAAAGATCCTGGAAGAACGGGACCAACGACGACTGAAGAGAATCATTCAACTTGATGGAAGTACTGCCCTTCCGCAAATTGCTGCAGATTTCAGATTCAAACGACGAGTGCTGTACTTAATTCAGAAGTTTGATACCAACATATTACGTACTGTGCGACATTTATTTTCCAGTAAAGTGTGAGTGTACGTCAAGTATTTTCCCAGGCGCTTAGAACCCTAAAGCACCGGTTTCGCCTCTGGCCACACCGTAGGTAACTTCGTCGGGAAATAATAAACACGGAATTTCCGTAGTGTCTTTCTGAAACGTTGTATTCTGTTTTTTGTTGTGGTATTAACCCTGCATTGCGATTGTGTTCGTTTGTATCATATTCTATGATCGGTCTCTTAAGTCCCAGTCTGCTTTACTCTCTTATTTTTTAATGACGGGCTATACAGAAAGGCTTGACATTAAATTGAGTTGTATATATAAGGTAATCAAACACGTTTTGCTGTGGATTTGAATATATTTTTGTTTCACTAATTGGTTGATGGTCTGTTAGAAATGACAGGGCCAGTTCATAGCTTGCAAACCAGTTACTCGTGGTTATATTTCATGATGTTTTGGAAATATGATTACACAACCCTTTCAAAACGTCAGCTGTACGGACTCAGCTTCTAAGGTCTCATTTGATTGCTCGACTCGAAAAAGTTCCAAATTTGACGTGTGAGCTGTTCTTGCACCAGCTAGACTAATTACGCTCATTCCATATTTACAGGTTTAGAAGGTCTATACATTCGAAAACTACGTCGTCCTCGAAATTTTACAAGCGTTTCATTTACAGATACTCCAAGAGAATAGTGTGCCATGCAGTTTTTTCTGAACAAATCAAAAATATTTCGTATAGGAGTCAATTTATCCCCTATTCCTGTGTCGGACGTAGTTCACCTATTATCAAATCTTAGAAACTGTACCAGAAACCTGAACCTCTGTAAAGTCATTGCAGAATAGAATACTTCTAATACTGTACCATTTCTGTCTCAGTGTTTTGCGTGCACGTCGTGTCCTGAAGCGAAGGTATCCTGCCAGGTGGACTGGTCGAAGAGGAACAGCTACTTGGCCTGCTTCGTTTCCTGATTTAAATCCTCTGGACGTTTTTCTTTGGTGATGCATTAAAGACGTTGTCTATCGCGATATTCCAACAGCTCCAGAGGACATGCAGGGACGTTTCGTGCTTGCTTGTAATTCTCTTCAGCAGGCAACACTGGAAGCAGTAAATAATTCTTTCATTCAGCGAGTGCACCAGTGTATCGGTGTCCAGGGTCACCACTTCGAGCACCTTTGAATGTTCTTCTCCTGGGCAGTGGTACAGGAGAGTCAAAGTCAATTTTGTGCTATGTCTTTACTTGGTTTTCAATTGTTTTCTAAGAACTCCAGCCAATGGACGAGCTTGTGATCCCGGGCTCAAGGTCAATGTGTTGTGTTATATAATTAATAACGTTGTGTTTCAGTGAATGGTACACTGTGATACATTTTTCAATGGGTCTTTAGGGGAGGTAATGGATTACCGAATAAAAAATACAGGGTGCCATTTAAAAAGGTCATACCGCTGTTCACATCATTGTAAAAAAAAAAAAAAAAAATAATAAAAAAAAAAAGCTACAACGAAGGCAATCATGGTGATTGATGCCCCCCTGGCGGCTAAAGAACATTTGCTTGAAACATTTTGTAATTTGCTTCTGGACAAACTGTTGTTTAGGGTTGTCAAGATAAATGGGACACCCTGTATATTGCTAATGAAATGGCTAGTGAAGGTAGCTTCATACTCCGAAATATATAGTGAACACGAGACAGAAAGTGAAGAAATGTGTTTGACAGTGATACAAATCAGAATAAAATAAACATTTTTTGATAAGGACAATCACGTTTAATGGGTGGAATACATTCCTAATCTTCCTATCAGGACTCTACATAATATTTTGTCATCTTTCTGGTGTGAGTGGTATTGCGAAGTATAAAAAGACAGAAACAGAAATACGGCGGTTGTCTTTCACAGATAAAATATTGGAATGAAGTAGTGACACGTACCACACTATGCACCACGTTGCTAATTCTAGATAATCTTCTCGGTCCTGAGACAGACAAGAGTTGAAATTGAAGCCTTTATTGGTGTGATGGATGGAACCGGTGACGTGTAAGAATACGATGTACACTGGTTTTAGGAATGCCAATCTCGTGATCAAGTTGTCCTGTGCTCCCGTGTGGATTCATACCAACGGAAGCGAGAACAGTAACTTCGGCAGCTTCGTCTGTGCGAGTGCTACAATGATTGCGTTGTCGTGGGTTGAAACTTCCGTTTCCTGAATCGTCGCAACAAGACGAGAAAACCTATGTCGGGAAGGTGGGTTCTTGTCAGGATATCGCTCTCTGTACAGTTACGCTATCTGCGTAGCATTTCGCCTACCTTCAACAACAATAAAAGAAACGTTATGTCGATGCAGTTTGCAGGAAGGACAGCTTTTACTGTATGCCTACTCTACACAACAGTATTTAAAAGGACTAAACTACTGTACGAAATGTACCCGTACATAAGAAAACAGTATTGCAGTTAGTATTCTGCTAACTTACATTCCCCATTGATGAGTAGCATTTATACCTTCTCTTCGTTGGTGTACATTCTACTCACACAACTCAACTGACGATGGTTGACGGAATGACGGGTGTGTATTCTACTTATGTTTACATTTGTCCTTTGTCAACGTCAGAACTTGGATGTGTTCCATTACCCCAAGTACCTGCACTAAGCGTTGGGAGCGACAAAGATGTGTTATATAATTAATAACGTTGTGTTTCAGTGAATGGTACACTATGATAAATTTTTGAATAGGTCTTTAGGAGAGGAAATGAATTACCGAATAAAAAAATACAGGGTGCCATTTAAAATAGCCATACCGCTGTTCATATCTTTGTAAAAAAACAAAGCTATAGCGAAGGAAATCATGCTGATTGGTGTTCCCCTAACGGCTAAACAACAGTTGCTTGAAACATTTTGTAATTCGCGTCTGGACAAACAGTTATATAGGGTGGTCTAGATAAATGGGACACCCTGTATAGTTTCGAAGATCTTCTCTCACACACATTTTAGTCCTGTGCTAAAATCGTATTTGTGTTCCAAGAAAAGATGCCACAAGTGCTACTGTGGATCCTGGCTCGCTACCGGCGGTTGCGGCAGATCCAGACACGTCAAATTCACTTCCAGACCGTGGACTTCAACACACATTCAATAATCATATGGTTCAAATGCCTCTAAGCACTATGGGACTTAACATCTGAGGGCATCAGTCCCCTAGACTTAGAACTACTTAAACCTAACTAACCTAAGGACAACACACACACCCATGTGTCCGAGGCAGGATTCGAACTTGCGACCGTAGCAGCAGCGCGGTTCCGGACTGAATCGCCTAGAACCGCTCGGCTACAACGGCCGGCCTTCAATAATCAAATTTCACAACGGCGAAAGATAAGAAGCTACACGAAATGCGGCCCAGTTAGTGTTCTGAACCTAACGAAAACCGACCGACATAGCCCTGGGTCTGGGTCACCCGACGGTAGCAATGAATGGTTAAAGTCTTCAGAGCCGTATGAGTAGTCGCTGTTTGACAGCTAGCGCCCAGTGTTGCCTCTTCCGTTGCGCGTGTCACTGCGCCCGACAGCTCTCAAGTAGGAAACACTCCTGGACGCGAAAATTTTGCCCATTTCGAGAAAAACATATCTCCGCCCTAATCAAAATTAAGAGCAGGCCTGTGACATACTTTAGCGACATTCTATAGATTAATACTTTGATTTTTGTAGGAGATAGATACTTGTAAGCCATTGTCTATCGTCGCTGAGAGGGGGGCGCTGTGGTGACAACACTTCCCCGACAACTGTGGACCTTATACGTCAGATGCCGGCTAAATTAAGTCAGACTATACGAAAGCAGGTGTTGACAGATGTGAAAATTACCGAACTATCAGTTTAATAAGTCACAGCTGCAAAATACTAACGCGAATTCTTTACAGACCAATGGAAAAACTGGTAGAAGCGGACCTCGGGGAAGATCAGTTTGGATTCCGTAGAAATGTTGGAACACGTGAGGCAATACTAACCTTACGACTTATCTTAGAAGAAAGATTAAGGAAAGGCAAACCTACGTTTCTAGCATTTGTAGACTTAGAGAAAGCTTAGAGAAAGCTTTTGACAACGTTAACTGGAATACTCTCTTTCAAATTCTGAAGGTGTCAGGCGTAAAATACAGGGAGCAAAAGGCTATTTACAATTTGTACAGAAACCAGATGGCAGTTATAAGAGTGGAGAGGCAGGAAAGGGAAGCAGTGGTTGGGAAAGCAGTGAGACAGGGTTGTAGCCTCTCCCCGATGTGATTCAATCTGTATATTGAGCAAGCAGTAAAGGAAACAAAAGAAAAATTCGGAGTAGGTATTAAAATTCATGGAGAAGAAGTAAAAACTTTGAGGTTCGCCGATGACATTGTAATTCTGTCAGAGACAGCAAAGGACTTGGAAGAGCAGTTGAACAGAATGGACAGTGTCTTGAAAGGAGGATATAAGATGAACATCAACAAAAGCAAAACGAGGATAATGGAATGTAGCAGTTAACTCTTTTGGGTGATGCTGAGGGAATTAGATTAGGAAATGAGACACTTAAAGTAGTAAAGGAGTTTTGCTATTTGGGGAGCAAAATAACTGATGATGGTCGAAGTAGAGAGGATATAAAATGTGGACTGGCAATGGCAAGGAAATCGTATCTGAAGAAGAGAAATTTGTTAAAATTGAGTATAGATTTAAGTGTCAGGAAGTCGTTTCTGAAAGTATTTGTATGGAGTGTAGCCATGTATGGAAGTGAAACGTGGACGATAACCAGTTTGGACAAGAAGAGAATAGAACCTTTCGAAATGTGGTGCTACAGAAGAATGCTGAAGATAAGGTGGGTAGATCACGTAACTAATGAGGAGGTATTGAATAGGATTGGGGAGAAGAGAAGTTTGTGGCACAACGTGACTAGATGAAGGGATCGGTTGGTAGGACATGTTTTGAGGCATCAAGGGATCACAAATTTAGCATTGGAGGGCAGCGTGGAGGGTAAAAATCGTAGAGGGAGACCAAGAGATGAATACACTAAGCAGATTCAGAAGGATGTAGGTTGCAGTAGGTACTGGGAGTTGAAGAAGCTTGCGCAGGATAGAGTAGCATGGAGAGGTGCATCAAACCAGTCTCAGGACTGAAGACGACAACAACAACAACAACATACACTGATGTGCCAAAACGTTATGACCACTCGCTTAACAGCGTCTTAGTCCACCTTTGGAAACGCAACACAACAGCTGTTCTGCGTGGCACGGCGTCAGGTGGTTGGTAGATGCCCGAAGGGATGTCGAACCAGAGGTTCCCGCCCTGGTCACTCGGTTTCCGTAAATTACGGGGCGGTGGTCTGTGGGCCCGGAGCTGGCGCGGGATAACGTCCCAGTTGAGTTCCGTCGGGTTCAGATTGTGATGATCTCAACCCACAGGAAAAATAATTATCAAAATCTGAACTGTGAAGTCATCCAGAATTCTAGTTGGAAAACCACACTCTTTGTTATACTTCTCAATTGGTCACGATTCCACTTTGTTTATGAACTGACAACTCTAATATTCACGAGAAACTGCTCTGAAATTAACCTGAACCGACAAAATTGTGTATTTATTCTCTGAAACTTCAAAGGAATTAGAAAAAGTGACAAAATTTCGTGAATCACGCACAATACTGTTAACAATCGCATGAACACTGGGGGGTTTCACCATACATCTACCCACTTTTGAGTATAACCAGTGTCTCTTAATACTACGACTCGTAGCAATACAATATCAAAAAACTTTTATTACTGGGTAAAGAGTCACTACGTGATTTGACAGCTGACATTTATAATTCCCGCTCACGTCAGGAAAAGCACCAATACGGGAATAGCAGCTTTAACGTTATTGGTCAGAACGCAAGCAATTATGGCAGTCGCCGTAATTTTCGCGCGAAGCCATATTTCGCGACAAAATACTCTTATTAGTTACTGTCATATATCTAGTCTCATAACAATACATAAAACTACATAAAGTAACTACAATAATTTTGACATGCAAGGAGAATTAGTCCTAGTGAGAGGAAGAAGTTTATATTTACTGGTGTTTCAACAATGACTACCAGGCAACTTTTAATTCACTGATTGTAATTTTATTTTCGTTAGCAGAAAGCAAACAAACTAAATAAAGAATTTAATTAAACAGAGTCTATAATTCTTATACTTTTAATAGAGACAGAAAGTTTCTAGGTCAGGGGATAGCGTTCAGCGAAATCCCTTAACTTTTTGTTACATACGAAGCGTTGCGTTAGGCAGCACGGTGTCGTCGGGTTACGATGATGAGAGCTGGATACAGGCAGTTCCGCTGCTTAATCTTCTCCGCCGAAACGCAAATAAAGTTCCGGCACAGCTGTATCATTAACCCTGTGGTGATTAACAAACCACAAGACGCCAGTATACGAACTTTGTTGACATGCCCTCTCTTTCAAAGTACATGACGTAGACATCGCTCGTTTTTACACTTTATGCACTGTCCGTGACGCTATCGTCCATAATTACACGGTTCGTCACATTCATATAGTCTTAGCCACAAATACACAGTTCATAGAATTGTTCATGTATGTGAAGCACACCGTAAACAGTGTCTACTCTGTTCTCGCATTTCAAACTTCGACAACGTCAGTGAAAGCCATTTATATTGCGCAGTTAATTAGTCTTCACTTTCATGGCTTGATAGAATGTGATATACAACAGTTCCACCACCCAAAACCAATACCAGCAAAGTTCATTCGAATAAAGGCACAGTTCGTGTCGGCCACAACAAAGTAATGTTAGCGGCACTTTCACAGTCCGGTTTATTTGCTCTTAAAGTTCGCTGGCGATGGCATTACATACCGCGGTGGTAAACGGAATTAACAATCTGATAGTTCGGTATCACTGTCCATACAATTACGTATGCTTTTCATGGAACACAGTACTATTTTTTTTCCCGCGCACGCTTCACAGACACGCCATCCACCATCCCCTCTACTACGCAACAACCTTTCAACTCTCGATATCACCATCGCTGTCCCCTGTCTATAGATGTTATATCGTTATCGTAAATTACATAAACCTTTATAAATGTTATTGACTGCATTGTTCACAATTAATAATATTCCAAAAGAGAACTTTAGAAACTTTACCACAGGTACAAAGCAAGAAACATATTTATCCATTGGCAAACGAAATAATCACAATTAGAAATGCCCATATGAACAAAAGAAAAAGAATAGAAATCTAAAGAAAATCACGAAAAAAAGAAAAAAAAATTACATGCGTAATTAGCAATGCCTTCACAAGATCAGTAGAATTTAAGGCAAAGACATCAGCTTCCTCAAAACACCACACAGACAACCGTTGCACGCCTCCCGTCAGACCCAAACAAATCCTCAACTTACACCACACGCTACTAATTACTCTCATTACTCGCAGCAGTTCGTCGAGTCCCATAACCGTTAGAGCTAGGTGTGCATCTGCACCGAATGGATCCTTGGCCGTTATATACGAGGTGTGTTCAAAAAATAAGGTTACTTTATATTTTAATGAAAAAATATTTGTTTATTCATCAATATTCGTGTTGTCCCTTTCAAACTGATCCCCCTCAGATACAATACACTTGTGTCAACGCTTCTTCCAATCCTCGAAGCACCCCTCATAAGCACTTTATGGTACAGACTTGAGTACTTCCAGCGACGCAGTTTCTATTTCGTCAGTCGTTGAAAATATTCTTCCTTTCATGAGTTCAAATGGCTCTGAGCACTATGGGACTTCAACATCTATGGTCATCAGTCCTCTAGAACTTAGAACTACTTAAACCTAACTAACCTAAGGACATCACACACATCCATGCCCGAGGCAGGATTCGAACCTGCGACCATAGCGGTCACGCGGTTCCAGACTGAAGCGCCTAGAACCGCCCGGCCACACCGGCCGGCCTTGCATGGGTCTCTTCAGTTTTTGGAACAGGAAAAAGTTGCAGGGGGCCAAATCCGGTGAATATGGTGGCTGAGGCATGATTGTCGTGTTATGAAGGAGCAAGTGCGCGGTCCAGATGCAAAAGCCATGAATTGCTTTTCCGCAATTCCGGACGTTTTTTGCGTACTGCTTCTCGCAAACGGCGCATGACGTCAAGGTAATACTCCTTATTGACCTTGACGCAACGATAATTGAAAAAAAAAAACTGTGAGCAAAACTTTGACGTTTGATCGAACTTGGCGAGCTCTATTCGGTCTTGGCTCTCCGGATGCTTCTGTTGGAACGATTGGGCTTTGATTTGGATGTCGTAACCGTAAACCCATGTTTCGTCACCAGTTATGACATTTTTGAGCAAATCAGCATCATCACTAACGTCATTCAAGAACTCTTGGGCGATGCTCATCTGACAGTTCTTCTGATCAAAATTAAGAAGTTTTGGAACAAACTTCGCTGACACACGTCTTATGCCCATAGCACACGAAAAAATTGCATGACACAAGCTGACCGATATGCCAACATCCTCAGCAACTTCTCTTACGGTAATTCGACGATTTTCCAAAACTTATTTTCTTCAGAGCTTCGACGTTATCATCTGTTGTTGTGCTAGGGCATCCAGAGCGAGGTTCTTCGGCATTGGCATCTTCTCGGCCGTTTTGGAAGTTTTTTTAGAAGTTTGTGGTAAGCTCCTATGGGACCAAAGAGCTGGGGTCATCGGTATCTAAGCTTACACACTACTTAAACTAACTTACGCTAAGGACAACACACACATCAATGCCCGAGGACTCGGGGGCAGGGGGAGAGAGTTTACAAGTGGTACAAGCTCTTTCAAGATGGCGCCGTGGGGTAGCTTGTCAAAACAGTGACAGTTATAAGACAGTTCACTAACATTCTAGGCCTACTTGACAATGGTGATAAATAGCAAAACAATTTCTCGTGAGAGTAAAGATTAGTTATTATAAGCAGCTATTCTGGTGCAGCTTTCTAATAATCAAGTTAGGAAGAAAGCTACAGCTTTCATGTATGGGAACTCGGGGCCGAACGGGATACTTAATGTTTAACAATTTCTATAAAGTAAGGGAACACAAGGAAACACTTCTTAAAATGACAAAAAAATACCACCTTATAGTGTAACCGAATGTACCTTATTTTAAAATCACTTAAAACAATACATTTTGCATTTTTTACAATTTTTCAAAGAAAGTCTTGCATATTTCCCGTTCCGCCCCACCCACGGGTCCGAATGGGATAAGGTCATTTTTTGTTAAATTATTGCATAAACGTTGAATTTGAATTACGAATATCGTATTAAACTGTGACAAAATGTTGTATAACAGGCAATTCAGACTAAGGAATGTGTAATTTAAACAATTAAAAAGTCAATCTTCAAAATAAGAAAATATTTTACTGTCATTCTGAAAAATGTAGAATGCTTAATAACCACCAAACCACTAACTACTAGCCCTTTCGACAGTAGTCACAAATCAGTATTTCATCTTCACTGTGTGTGCCAGCACATGAATTGAGTACCCACTCTGGCATGCGACCCAGCCCTCATTAGATACGGAGTAGAAGTACCACAGTACAGACACTCAGCATCCTCTCTCTCTGATTCTCTCTTCTCCATCATCTTCTTCCTTTTAATTTTCTTAAGGTCTTTGATGTCCTCTGTTTTGGTTTTTTTTTGGGTGTACAGTTTGATATTTTTGCCTTAAGTTGCATTGCACCTGACGTCTCTGTCCTGGCATTGGTTATATTTGTGCACCCTCCTCCTTTCTGTAGGCCTACTTTACGTGCGACAGCACTCTGCAGTTCCTTTTTATAAGGAGAATCTGTTAATGCGACGGTTTTTCCTTTTCGTCTTGTAGTCCGCCGAGTATTTTGACAGATTAGTGGGATTGGGATGACAGCCTCGGGCGATATCTGGAAAGCTGAGTTGTTCAGCGAACATGGCTGGGTGGGAGAGTCTGGCATCCATGAACATCCAGGCTGGGTTTGTTTTCTACTTGGCCGGCCGGGATGGCCGAGCGGTTCTAGGCGCTGCAGTCTGGAACCGCGCGACCGCTACGGTCGCAGGTTCGAATCCTGCCTCGGGCATGGGTGTGTGTGTGTTGTCCTTAGGTTAGTTAGGTTTAAGTAGTTCTAAGTTCTAGGGGACTGATGGCCTCAGAAGTTCCCATAGTGCTCAGAGCCATTTGAACCATTTTTCTGCTTTTTAGTTGCATCAGAATATGACGGCAGAACGGGACACTATCCCAATCTGCCCCGTCCCGTTCCACCCCAAGAGCACTTTCGAGGTTAACAACTTTCATGGAGTGTAATGACTGACGTATTTAAACGCATTAAATAACTAAAGTACAACTAATGCCATGCACTTTAAGGGAATGTGTCATTTTAGGGTATACAATTAACAGCTTACCTCGCGTTGAAATTCACCAAACGTTAGAACAACGCAAGCGGTAACGTGATGGACAACAATTCACTTAGATCTCGCATTTCAAACTAAATCAGAATGGCTGCCCTCACTTCCCTTCCATTAGGAGAAATAGTTCCATGCCCATACAGCAGGTTGCAACACTGTCCAGACTAGAAAAGAGCAATTTCGCATTGTGCCCCGCTATCCCGAGTTCCCCTACCTGTTGAAAATCCCTTACTATGCGAACAACGGAACGAGAACCGCGTGCCCTGGAAATGGAGCAGGTTCGTGTTGTGGTTCCGTAAAGACGCATATACTTGCCGACCACGATGTTATTGCACGTGGTCTCCCGAGTACGTTTTCGGATACACTGCGGTGACGTTACGGTAAACGAGTCCAGTGGTGAGTAAGGAAAACGCACCGCACTGTGAATGCTTGGAGGACAGTTGTACTCATACTATCGAGTAGTTGATAGTGTCGACCTGAAGTATCACGTTAGTTCGACGGAAGCGCCCTTACTGCGAGGCGCATTAATGTTGTGGCGACTATACACTTGCAAGCGACGTAGCGCAAGTGTGAGAGTAGCTTTAAGGTGGCGGCGCGCGACTTGCGTGGGAGTGCTGGCGGCGCGCCAGTGCTCAGGACGTGTCTGTACGAGGCCGGCCGCGGCACATCACTGGCAACCGAGCGAGTGGCCGTCGTACGTCTCCGCGGGACGTGAAAACGCTCGTGGACGAGGTGCTGGTGACGTCACAGCGCGAAATTCCACGTTCTTGCCTCGTGGAGAGGAACGTGGTCAGTGAGCTGCGACATTGTTTTTACCCGAAGAGCAGAAATGGGGAGCCGCCGTATCGAGTTGACTTAAAACTACGTGTTTGATGGGTTTTCTTTATCATAGAGGACGTGGTACTAATATAAGCTGTTTTACAGCATCGGCAAATTGAGGATGTCTCGAAAAGGTGTCACTTTAGCTACAATATTATAGTAAAGTCACATGTAACTACATATCGGTAGATAAAGACTTCCTGTATTTGATGTTTTAGTGTTGCGGCTTCAGAGCTACGGTACAATGATGATTATCTTTACAAAATTGGATTGGATTGCATTGTTTGGGGGAGGAGACCAGACAGCGAGGTCATCGGATTAGGGAAGGATGGGGAGGGAGGGAAGCCGGCCTCGCCCTTTCAAAGGATCCATCCCGGCATTTACCTGGAAGGGGCCGGCCGAAGTAGCCGTGCGGTTAAAGGCGCTGCAGTCTGGAACCGCAAGACCGCTACGGTCGCAGGTTCGAATCCTGCCTCGGGCATGGATGTTTGTGATGTCCTTAGGTTAGTTAGGTTTAACTAGTTCTAAGTTCTAGGGGACTAATGACCTCAGCAGTTGAGTCCCATAGTGCTCAGAGCCATTTGAGCCATTTACCTGGAAGGATTTAGGGAAATCATGGCCGGACGCGGGATTGAACCGTCGTCCTCCCGAATGCGAGTCCAGTGTGCTAGCCACTGCGCCACCTCGCTCGGTCTAACAAAATTGTTTTGATACAATTTGTCATGGTTAAACATCAAATAACTACAGCTGTAGTACAGTCTATATCGTATAGGGAGACCGTGTTTAAGTGGTATCTCAGTTGACAGTGTCTTCAGCTGTGAAGCGAAAGGTATCGAGTCGCCTGCACCTCTACACACACACACACACACACACACACACACACACACACACACACACACACACGCGCGCGCGCGCACGTTTTATATACACTAACTTTTTTATCTTCCGTTTTCTAAGAGTTTCTTTCTTATTCATTTACTAAAATTATTGTCACGAAGGTCGATGTTATTTATTGTAAACAATGTAGTTTTTGCAATGCTTGTTGCAAAGACCAACGACTGGAATGTTTCTCCTGTTACCAGAAAGTGACTGCCAGCCTGTGTCGGTTACACATTGGAAGTTTTTTTTGCTATTATGAAGCTTTCTGTAATATATATGAGAGTTGGAACTTAAATAATGGCAACCATTGTACGCAGCTCGTGGTCGTGCGGTAGCGTTCTCGCTTCCCGCGCCCGGGTTCCCGGGTTCGATTCCCGTCGGGGTCAGGGATTTTCTCTGCCTCGTGATGACTGGGTGTTGTGTGACGTCCTTAGGTTTAAGTAGTTCTAAGTTCTAGGGGACTGATGACCATAGCTGTTAAGTCCCATAGTGCTCAGAGCCAAGTGGCAACCATTTATTCACAACCGATACAAAAGAGTTACACCTCAGTGCCATTGACCTTTAGTGGTCTACTTTGGAGAGACGCGCGTGGTCGCTGTTCACCATCTTTCAGTGAACTTGTCACTATTTTGTAGGAAGAATGGCGTAACATTCCCGGGAAAACCACATAGGACCTGTACATATCCATTTCGGGACGGCTGGAAGCTGTTGTGAATGCCGTGTTAGGCATGATAATGTGTTGTGTTTTTGTCAACCCCTTGTATATCGCTTTTGTTAGATTGTTGAATTATTGACACCGTATTATGTTCTTTCTGAAGACTGAAAAATATTTATGGGTATCAGCATGGACTCCCGTGCCTATGACCGTGTGAATTCTAATTCGCTTTATTCGTCCACGAGACGCAGGAGCCAATAGATGCGGGCTCCCAAGTTAGTGCCGCCTCCTTGACGTCCAGAAATATTAGATACGGTTCCGTACTGGCGCCTTACGAACAGAATACGAGGCTGCGGAATATCAGACCTGATTCGTGTATCAACCATTGCATCACTAATACTGTGTTCCAACATTATAGGGTTGTTTTTATACTCATCTGCGTTAATTTATATGTTCCCATATGTAGGGCAATATGCCATTCATTACAACAAATAGGTCCGCAGCTCGTGGTCCTGCGGTAGCGTTCTCGCTTCCCGCACACCGGGGTCCCGGGTTCGATTCCCGGCGGGGTTAGGGATTTTCCCTGCCTCGACATGACTGGGTGTTGCGTCGTCTTCATCATCATTCATCGCCATTACGGTTGGAGGAAGGCAATGGCAAACCACCTCCGCTAGGGCCTTGCCTAGTCGACGGTGCGGGTCTTCCGCATCGTCCCCTACGCTCCTCGCAGTATGGGACGTCATCTTCATCAACAACAAATAGAATGCTGTGATAATCATCGTGTATCCTCCTGCAGTCACTCAGGGATGACACCTTCCCGTACACCCCGGCGTCATCAGCAAACAGTCGCAGATCGCTGCTAACACTGTCCGTCAGATCATTTATGTACACAGAGAGCGAGAGCGGTCCTATCACACTTCGCTGGGGCACTGCTGACGATGCCCTTATCTGCGATGGTCACTCGCGATCCAGAGAGACTTACAGGGTTCTACAATTAAGAAGTCTTCGAGCCACTCACATATCTGGGAACCTATTCCGACTCCGCAGACCTCCTGGCTGGGTCGGAGATTTTCTCCACTCAGGGAGTCGGTGTTGTGTTGTCTTCATCATCATTCCATCCCCAACCGGCGCACAGATCGCCCAATGTGGCGTCGAATGTAATAAGACATGCACCGAGGCGGCCGGACCTGCCCTGTAAGGGGCCTCCCGGCCAATGGCGCCAAACGCTCATCTCTCGTCTCCGCAGACCTTCTTTAACAGTCTGCAGTAGTGCCCTGTATGAAATGCATTAGGAAAATCTAGGAATACAGAATCTGCCTGTTACTCTCCATCCACGGTTTGCGTGGGACGACAGACTGAGTTTCGAACTAATGACGCTTTCTAACCCCGTGTGATTTCTGGTAGATGCTTTCCTGTCTCAAGGAAATTTATTGTATTTGAATTTATAATATGCTGAATAATCCTACAAAAGACGGACGTTAAGGGTATTGGTCTGTAATTTTGTCGAGCCGTTATTTTACTCTTCTTGTATGCGGCAGTCACCTGCGCCTTCTTCCAGTCGCTGGGCACCGGGCCAGAGATTCGCGATAAACGCAAGTTAAGTATGGGGCCAATGCCGAACCGAATTGGGATTCCATCCGGACCTGGCGATTTATCTGTTTTCAACTCTTTCAGCTGCTTTTCAACGCTTGGGATGCCTCTCTGGCCTCCATCCTTGAATTTGTACGGAAGTCAAATGATGGTTCCTGCGCGACTGATTTTTTAAACGCAGAATGTAAAAAACTTCATCATTCCAACTGCTGACGTCTATTGACACTGCAGACTGGTCTTATGAGCGATTAAATACGAGGGTGAGTCAAATGAAAACCTTAAATATTTTTTTAAATATGATTTATTGTGCAGAAGTGGTACAAAGCTCTATCACTTTTCAGCATAATCTCCCCCACGCTCAATGCAAGTCCTCCAGCGCGTACAAAGTGCATAAATTCCATTAGAAAAAAATTCTTTTGGTAGTCTGCGCAACCACTCGTACACCGCGTGGCGTACCTCTTCCTCAGAAGGGAACTTCTTTCCTCCCATTGCGTCTTTGAGTGGTCCAAACATGTGGAAATCACTCGGGGCAAGGTCTGGTGAGTATGGTGGATGAGGAAGACACTCAAACTGCAAGTCTGTGATTGTTGCAACTGTTGTACGGGGAGTGTGTGGCCTTGCATTGTCATGTTGCAAAAGGACACCTGCTGGCAGCAATCCACGTCGCTTTGATTTGATTGCAGGCCGCAGATGATTTTTTTAGGAGATCTGTGTATGATGCACTGGTGACAGTGGTCCCTCTAGGCATGTAATGCTCCAAAATGACGCCTTTTTCGTCCGAAAAGAGAGTCAGCATAACCTCCCCTGCTGATGGTTCTTTGGTTCTGGTGATGAGGAATGGCGCCATTCCTTGCTCGCTCTCATCGTTTCCGGTTGGTGGAAGTGAACCCAGGTTTCGTCCCCAGTAACGATTCTTGCAAGGAAGCCATCACCTTCTCGTTGAAAGCGGCGAAGAAGTTCTTCACAAGCATCGTCGTTCTCTCATTTCAGGAGTCAGCTGCCGTGTCACCCATCTTGCAGACACTTTGTGAAACTGGAGCACATCATGCACAGTGTGGTGTGCTGACCCATGACTAATCTGTAAACATGCTGCAAAGTCATTCAATGTCACTCGTCGCTTTTCTTTCACTATGGCTTCAACTGCCGCAATGTTCTGTGGAGTCACAACTCGTTGAGCCTGACCTGGACGAGGAGCATCTTCCACTGAAGTCACACCATTTGCGAACTTGCTACTCCATTCGTAGACTTGCTGCTGCGACAAACATGCATCACCGTACTGAACCTTCGTTCGTCGATGAATTTCAAAGGGTTTCACACCTTCACTACGCAAAAACCGAATAACAGAACGCTGTTCTTCCCTGGTGCAGGTCGCAAGTGGCGCTGCCATCTTTATACTGATACTGCGACGGTATGTGTGCATCTGCACTATGCTGCAACTTACAGGCCATTCTGCACGCTGTTTGTAGCACGCTTACCAACTTACAGGATAATTGCGCGAAATTTCGATTTGTTATCAGAAATTTAAGGTTTTCATTTGGCTCATGCTCGTAGACGTATTCGACCCGCTTAGCGACTTTACGTAATATCAGAATGTTCTAGGATTATCGGCAAGATCTTATGCTGAGGTGGTAGTTGTGTGCTCGGAGCATCATTTTTTTTTTTTTTTTTTTTTTTTACACACGCACCAATTTCTACTATCTTTTTGCCTTTTTTGCGTTCTTTGTTTACCCGGAAGTCAACAATCTGCTTTGTCAGCATTTTCCTAAATTTGTTATTAAACCTCAAGGAGTTCTCCAGACTGTGATTTAATTCAGGTTTGCCCATAATTCATCTGTGTGCCGTATTGCAAGTAAATGATGTTTATTTTGTCTTAGCAGCATGCTAAAACTGCTTATCTGCTCCTGCCAGTATAAAAACTCTCCTAGCCTTCTTGATGGATTTGTTAACTTTAGTAACCATCGTGGCTATGATGACCTCGTGGTCGCTAATCCCTGTCTCTAAGACTGTCACTATTGATCAGGTCTTTCTTGTTTGTAGGTACAAGGTCTAAAATATTCCCAGTGTGTATGGGGTGTGGGACTAGTTGTTCAATACAGTTTCCAAAGAAAGGGTTCAGAACTTCGTTGCACAAGACATGTGAACGAATGAAGGAAAGCGGTTTATGGTTTGACGAAGTTTATCGATTGCTTCCGTGCCTTCTTAAGTGCAAGTTTGTGGTAAGTAGATTAACTGCATCACTGTGAGTAGTCATGGTGGAAACTGAAGACTCCTGCACACTACTGGTGTCAGTGGTGAATGCCGACCTCGACGCTACAGATAACCCATCATCGTCAGTGTTCTGTCCAAAGGCAGGTTTTCACAAAGTAACTCTCCACGCTCTCCTGTCTTCTGCCATGTTCTTCAGATCCGCGTAATTTCCGCTTTTCTGTGTGTCATTTATCGTCTTGTACATCCTCCTTCCTCCCAATCTCTTCTCACAAGCTAGACCTCCCAAAGCAGCTGTTAGTAAGCACTCCTGTTTCAACGAATTTCGTATCTAGTTCTTTTCTCTTATAACCTCCCAGCAGTCTTCTCCTTTCCAACATAATATTGTTACTCGTTTCGATGCTGCTTATCCTCTCAGATGCTTCTAGCGTTTGTTCATGCTCTGCATCTACGTACATACTTGCCAAGCCACTGTATAGTGCATGGCGGAGGATATCCTGTACCACTACTGGTCATTTCCTTTCCTGTTCCACTCGCGAATAGAGAAAAGAAAAAATAACTGTTTACATGCCTCCATACGAGCCCTAATCTCTCTAACCTTATCTTCGTGGTCCTTACACGAAATGCACGTTGGCGACAGTAGAATCGTTCCCGAATCAGTCTCAAATGTCTGTGCTCTGAAGTTTTCTCAGTATTGCTCGTCGAAAAGAACCTCGCGGTACCTCCAGTGAGTCCCATTTGAGTTAACGAAGCACCTTCGTAATACTTGCGTGTTGTCCGGACCTACCGGGAACAGTTGTCTCCAGACACACAGTCTACAGACTACTGAACAGACGCGGTTTATTCGCCCGGAGATCTGCAAGGTGCATTCCACTGACCCCTGTTCACAGGAGAGTCTGTAAAGCCTGGTGTGAAGAACACAGTACATGGTCATTGGAACAGTGGTCCCAGGTTATGCTCACGGACGACTCCAGGTATAGTCTGAACAGTGATTCTCGCCGGGTTTTCATCTGGCTTGAACCTGTATGCAGGTCACGGTTTGATGGCGTGGGATTATCATTGGAGCAGGTACACCCCTGCATGTCTTTGACAGAGGAGCTGTAACAGGTCAGGTGTATCGGGACGTCATTTTGCACCAGTATGTCCGCCTTTTCAGGGGTGCAGTGGGTCCTACCTTCCTCCTGATGGATGATAACGCACGTCCCCACCGAGCTACCATCGTGGAGGAGTACCTTGAAACAGAAGGTATCAGGCTAATGGAGTGGCCTGCCTGTTCTCCATACGTAAACCCCATCGAGCACATCTGGGATGCTCTCGGTCGACGTATTGCTGCACATGTTCAAACCCCTACGACACTTCAGGAGCTCCGATAGGCGCTGGTACAAGAATGGGAGGCTATACCCCAGCAGCTGCTCGACCACCTGATCCAGAGTATGCCAACCCGTTGCGCGGCCTGTGTACGTGTGTATGGTCATCATATCCCATACTGATGTCGGGGTACATGCAGTGCCACGTTGTGCGGCACCACATTCTGCAATTTATGAGCATGAGTGTAGCAGCCTGCTACTGAATTGCTTTGATGTCTCTCTTTAATCCGGCCTGGTACGGATCCTATACACTCGACACTGGGTCGCACTGGAGTCCTATATGCGGTCTTCTTTACAGATTTTCCCCAGTGAACCTAAGTATACCATTCGCCTTCGCTACTACAATCCTTACATTCTCACTCAATTTCATATTGCTTTGCAATGTTACGCCTAGATATTTAATCAGGAAACAATTAATGCCGTCTTCGAACATTATCGGTTTGTTTTTCCTACTTATATGCATTAACTTACATTTTTCTTCATTGAGACCTGTCTGCCATTCATTACACCAAGTGAAAATTTGTCTGTCACTGTGTATCCTGCTACAGGCACTTAACGACGACACCTTCCTGTACACCGCTGCACGATCAGGAAGCAACTGCAGACTGCTGCCCACCCTGTCAGATATATCGGTCCTATTCCACTTGCCTTAGGCACTCCCGACGACACCCTTATCTCTGATGGTGAAGACACGCCGTCGAGGACAACATACTGGTTTCTGTCACTTAACACTCTGCCGTCCGGCGATACCACAGTCATAGTATCGCGCAGTGGCCGGCGACACTTTTGTATCTTTTGCATTCTGTTGGCGCTTTGATTAGGTTTCATTCCAGGCCGAAGATTTTCTTCGCTCGGGGCCTGGGTGTTGTGATATCTTCATCGACACGCAAATCACTGAAGTGGCGCACCAGGTGGCCTAGCCACAAGTGTTGTCACTATCACATGACGGAATACGATTGAAGAGCAATTATATTCTTGTTTGCAATTGAAATACTAACAAATACCACGTTTATTCAGTAATTTTAGAACGTTACTCGTGGAGAATAGCAGACCGGCAAAAAGTACTTTAAAAATGAACACCGTTTCTACCAGAAAAATTTTTTTGGGGGGGTAACCGGTTTCGTTCAGTTGTTGACCATCTTCGGACCCTCATACGTGCAACGGGTGTCGTAACTGCAAGAAAGTCCACTGCGACGTTCGTGGAGTTCTAGCAGCCGCTCGACTCACCGCCTACCACCGTGGTATGAAGGTCTGCAGGTGGTCAAAAACTGAACGAAACCGGTTACCACAAATTTTTTTGTAGTTTAGACTGTTTGTGTTAATTTTAAAAATATGTTGGTTCAGTTGTGTTTTGCGTTCGCCAGAGAGACCGGCCTCACCGAACTTGGGACATAAAGTCACCACACTAGCGACGGGTTAAGACGCGTGTCTACTGACTGCTTTGTTGTTCCCGACATTCCGAAACTTTAATAGGCTCAGCGTAACCCTTCGGAGAGAGAGTAAGTTCATATTCCAAAGGTGTTGTATTTGGACTCCTTCAACTCGGCCGCATCCTCCTGAATGAAGACGACGCTCCTGCGCCTGCTGTGTACTCGGAGCGCTGGAAGCCGCCAGGCGCCAGCTGGCGTTGCCCCACCAGCCGAGCCACGCGGCGCGCCGTGCCAAGTGGCACAGGACAGCCTGCGAGTCCACGACATGCCAGCAGGCAAGGCCAAGTGGCCGACCCGCAGGCGTCTGCTTGTGCGGTCCTAATACTGAACCACACGGACTTCGGCTGCCCCCTGCAAAGACTGTCTCTGAAGACTTGAGATGTCAGCAGGGCGTGAAAACTCTCATTGCTATAGCGAAGGAAGCATTCAATGGGACGAGAAGATGTGGCAAGCTAGTGTTTTGTCTGGAGTGTGGCAATCTATGGGGCAAAAACATGGACACAAGGAAAACAATCTCTTGCCCCCGCGAAGCCCCACACACCTGGAATAAAACGCAGCTGACTCTGTATATAAGAAGAGTAAAAGAATAGACCTCCAAAATTACAAACCAGTATACTTAACAATGGGTTTGCTGAAGAATCCTTGAACATATTGTAGGGAAGCAGCCTACTCACGCTGTAGTAAATTCACATCAGTTTCCATTGTGTGCCAGCCAGTCTGCTGTAACTAGCTCTGACGTAATAAATGTTGCGCAATACTTTAAAAATCAAGCAAATGACCTAAAACTTTTATAGCATGTCAGGAATAATGATAAATTAATGTGTGTTAAATATCAGTTCGATAACTTAAGCCATTTCCGAAATTTGGACGTTTTTCTGCAAAAATAATTGGCGCAACAGAAAAGAGCTAGAGACTTCAAAATTTATATTTAGATTCATCTTTCATAATGATTTAATAAAAACAGTACTTTGGATTTCACAAATTAAGATTTTAGTGGAAATTCATGATTTTCTGGTTTTCGTCTCAAAACTGAAGGAAGCAAGATAGATTAAGTAGGCTAGTAATTAAGGCTAGGATGTTTAGATTTAAATAGGTTGGAGGTCCGCTATGACTAGGAAGATGTGTGAAGTTTCTTTTGAATACCTATAAAATTATAGCGATAGCGGATCTCAAAAGGGACAGTTCAGAGCTCATCTGCTGCGTGCAGTGTAATTAAATTAATTCTCTCGCCCACAATATTTAACTTAGCCACGTCAAAATTTTATTATCAATACTTACCTGCGTGCTGAATGCACAGTTAAATTAAGAGCTTGATCGGCTATCAGCAAGAGAAGCTATAGTTTATTATGTAACTTGAAGTGGTGCGTTACTAGCCCAGCGGCTAGTCGGGACAGCCGATTTGATCAGGCGTTCCCTCAGCCGTCCGCACCGCGGCTTTATATAAAAGAGCGCTGCGCGAGGAAGCAAGGCCCCAGTTCTCTCCAGACGCTGAATGACACGCCATCTGTGTCGGCTGTCGCGCCGCATCGGTATCACTGCTACAAACAGCCTCGGGTGCCGTATTAAGTTACTAGAGATGCGCGTAACCATGAAATCATTTCAAGTGATATTCATTTTCTAACTTCAGTTTGCGTATTGTATTTTCACGTGCCGTCGCGGGACAGACATTCTACCAACAATTTAGCGTGGCGTTTGATGAAATACTCTCATCAAATTATGGCGAGCATTCATTTCAACATTTAATTCGGACATTTATAGTTGCATCAGCGCATTAGACTCTGAACTGCTCTGTTAGTTAGGTTGTAAGGATACTTGTGTTTTTTTTGTTGGTGAATTTCAGAATATACTCAACTATTTTGAAAAATCGTGTTTGATTATAAATTCCGGACAATCTCCTGATTCCTCAGAGCTACAAGCTGCAGCTATAATAGATTTCTCAGATGAAGTGGGCACTAGGAACTCTACGTACAGGCTTCACGTTTTCGTTAAATCACTTTCTGGGGGCCTATCAAGTAAATAGAGAGCCAGTGTTGAGAACGGCGAAAGACAGCATTAACAATATTCTAATAGCCAGAAGCTAATTCAACAAACAAACATTTTGTACTGCAATCATATATTTTCTCCCTTCTTACCCGCCGCCCCACAATATTCAAGGTCAAAAACTGAACGAAACCGGTTACTCCCCAATAAATGTCTTTTTTCTCATAGAGACGATGTTCATTTTTAAAGTACTTTTTGCCGGTCTGCTATTCTCCACGAGTAACGTTCTAAAATTGCTGAATAAACGTAGTGTTTGTTACTATTTCAATTGCAAACGAGTATAGACTTGCTGTTCAATCATATTCCGTTATGTGACAATGACAACGCTCGTGGCTGGGCAAGGGGCCTCACTCTCGGGGAGGCCGGCCACCTGGTGCGTCACTTCAGTGATTTGCGTGTCGATGAAGACGTCACAACACCCAGCCCCCGAGCGAAGAACCTGGAGCCCCCACGCATGCCATTCCGTCGTGCTCTCCACTCAGCTATGGAGGCTAACTTCCTTTCTGTTAGGGACTGTTTATAAGTAAATGTGGCAGGAAATAAACATTAAACGAAAATACGCAATTCCTCGGTCACATGATTGATATTTACCACGTGCTAGCATGCAACCGAAAAACTAAGGACAATCAAGCAGTAATTTTTAATATTTCAACTATACGTCAAATTGAGTAATAGATTTAAGAAATTTCAAGAAGACCGAAAAATTGCTTACACAGCTATTAATTATATCACACTTTGCACTAATTCGCGGTCCACGCACAAAACTTCAATCTGTTACAGACACGTGCAGTTCTTGCACTTGTCGTTATATTTCGTTTTCCTGTTTTGTTTTGATGCAGGTATACGGTATCTGCCGAGGGTGCCGATTGGCACTTGATCTTGCTACAATTTTTGATCTACTTTGCAAAATAAGTATACCTAAGTACAGGAGGTCCATAATTAAATTTACATTTTCGAGGTGATGTAGAAACACTGCTCAGAATGACGTCAAATTTGATC
This sequence comes from Schistocerca nitens, assembly GCF_023898315.1. NCBI lineage: Eukaryota > Metazoa > Arthropoda > Insecta > Orthoptera > Acrididae > Schistocerca > Schistocerca nitens. The sequence continues at coordinate 153,954,231 of NC_064625.1, read as the reverse complement.
ACAATATTATTGACACAGGGGTAAACGACATGGGACAAAAAAGACGAAAATGTCATCAATAGATGGCGCTGTAACTTTTGTAACGTAAATAGGGTCGGCTGCAAATGACATGTGAATCATAATACCACGGCTGCGGTTTGAGTTGCACGTCACACCATCCGTACTGTTCAGTGTGCATGACTGCAAAAGTTCGGCAGGCAACAGTTGTCGCACTGTTAGGTAAGCCCATACTCCGCGGCAAGGCCGTAGGACATCGGGCGGGAAAAATCGGTTTTTATAAGGGGCGTTCAAAAAGAATCGAGCCGGAGGCATAATTACAGAAGCCAGTACCTGTATCTTAGAAGTATTGACCCTGGCTGTTGAGACACTTGTCCCACTGTGACACAAAGCGGTGAATGGCTGTCTCGTAAAATTCACGGGGCTGCGATGTTAACCAGTTCTTCACGTACAGCTTCACTTCCTGCAGCACGGGACAACAGTGAATGCCCAGCGTTACTCGCAAACCTTGACCACCCTTCGCCGAGCGATCAAATCAAAACGACCGTGCAATCTCACGCGTCTGGTCATTCTGCTCCGCGGCAATGCAAGGCCTCACACGGCCAACACAGTTGCGGCACACCTGCAGAAATTCAAATTGGAGGTTCTCGACCACCCTCCACACAGTCCGGACCTCTCTCCCTGTGATAACGCCATCTTTGGTCCCCTTACAAAGGCTCTGAGGGGCAAACGACTCACCTCGGGCGACGACGTCCAGCTGTACGTGAGGAACTGGTTAACATCGCAGCCTCGGGAATTCAATGAGACAGCCATTCACCGCCTTGTGTCACAGTGGGACAAGTGTCTCAACAGCCGGGGTCAATACTTCTAACATACACGTACACGTTTCTGTAATTATGCCTCCGACTCGTTTCTTTTTGAACGCCCTTTATAACTGTGCTGGGGCCCAAAATCTCATAAAAAAAGAAATGATGTCGGTTTCTAATTGTAGTGAGACTGGCGCGTTCCATAATATATCGGAGTGTCTCGGGGGTTACGTTCAGAATGCGTTACTCAGTGCGTGTCTTCAATTCAGCTACGTTCGTAATTGGAGCGCTGAACAGACTATCTTTCAGAAAACGCCACAGCCAGAGGTCACATGCATTAAACACATGTGATCTGGACTGCCAGGCTGTAGAGAAATGACAGCTGATAATTCTAGTATTTCCGAAATTCCTCTGCAGCAGCCGCTTCACCGTCTGTGGAATGTGCAGCTAGTCTCCTCTAGGCGGGAATCTAAAGTGTAAGTGCCAGACATTGCTAGGATGGGATAAGATATGTAGATAGTATTTTCGTACTTTAACAAGTCACAGGAAAATGTATTGAATGATGGCGAACAGTCCATTTATCACACGCAGACCGAGGAAATAAGTATGACACAGTCCATTAACTAAGTTGTGATTGAGCGTGAATAATAATGGTTTCTTAATACCCTACATGAATGCAGTTACTGCCTACTACTGTGGATACGCCAAAAACTCCGTCCGACGAGGCCTTGGAAGGCCCAACGTCATCCTCAGACCACAGGCAACACTGGATGCGGATATGGAGGGGCATGGGGTCAGCACACCGCTCTCCCGGCCGTATGTCAGTTTCCGAGACCGGAGCCGCTACTTCTCAGTCAAGTAGCTCCTCAGTTTGCCTCACAAGGGCTGAGTGCACCTCGCTTGCCAACAGCGCTAGGCAGACCGGACAGTCACCCATCCAAGTGCTAGCCCAGCCCGACAGCGCTTAACTCCGGTGATCTGACGAGAACCGGTGTTACCACTGCGGCAAGACCGTTGCAGATACGCCAGCTCAGTGAAAATTGATAATCCAGAGTTCTAAATCAGAAATGGGCTTAGACAGGGTTGCGGTCGTGTCCTCTGTTGTTTAAAATTGATCTAGATGGAAATATTAAATATCCGGCGAAGTAAATGTAGCCAGATGGGAATGTCGGTAGAAGATGATTCTCCTGACATGTTGAATAATCGGGTTTCTGTCGTTTATTCGCGTCTTTCCTGCACGATATTTCGACTGCGTGACTCTCAGCCTGTCTGATACTGACTTCAGTGTCGAGGGAGTCCGGTATTTGTGCCTGTGTTCTGCTAGGCGCTCCCTCTGCGGTCCACGCCGAGTCAGGCGCTTTGTCCGTGGTAAGCGCCGACCAGTAGCGACGACTGTAGCGTTTTCTTCTAGCCGCGGCTGTTTCGAACGCTGTGCGCGTCCTGTGTGGTTATTATCCGTTGTCAGTCTAGCTGTATTAAACGGAGGCTTACTATATTTGGCCCGAAAAAAGCAAGTTCTTTGAAATTTTTTTTGTCGGGATATCAATGTCAAATTTGGTCAAAATGTTTATTGATAATACCTCTACAAACTGGAATTTTTTCGACCGGAAATGTCGAAGAGCAAAGGCGGAAGTGCCGTCGGAGTGAGACAAAATTTCGATGTAGACCTCCACGCGCGGTATGTCACAGGTCAGCCGGCTCGTCTGAAATCAAAATTGAGTCGACGTTAGCGAAGTGTATAAAGAGTCTTTAGTAGTTGTACCTCGCTTAAGTTATTTCGACGATAAGAAACAAAATGGCGGTCATTTGAAAAAAAAATAGGGTTTTTTCATCGTTTTTTCGACTTCGTCGGCCAAGTAAAAATATTTATAGTTGATGGATCGGAATAAAAGTGGTACAACTCCTAGACAATTGAGTTAGCTTCGTCGGAAACAAAGAATCATGCCAATCGGTTCAGTAGATTTGAAGTTGCCATACCGCGCGATAAAAGAAAGTCATTTCGAGAAAAACGCGTTTGAGGTTTTGACTACATATAAATGCAATATTATGCTACGTACGTTCAATCTGCTATTCCGGGACCATAAACTAGTCCTTCCTCTTCCTCACAGAGGGCGTTCTGCTCGATCTGGGCCATCCTGCGCTGCTCCAGAGCCGCTCGTACGGCCGGTGACAAGCGGTTTTCGGCCGTTCGAATCCGGTGGTCGTCCGAATGCTTGGCGAACTGCGTCGAATAGAGTCCGAGGGTGACGTCCGTCGTTGTCATGGTCTCCAGAATTTCTGAATGCCCTTCGTTGAAGCTGCTCACTGCCAGGAAAGTCGCAGTCTCCACAGTCTTCGTACCAGAATGCAAATGCTTGGAGGCTAACTTCCAAACACACGCGTTCAAACTTCCATTTGAATTTTGTATGTTTCCTCCCAAGCACCGGTACAATAACTCGTCCTCCGAAAGAAAAAAACTGGTGCGTGGAAAAGGCCGATTTCAGGCAGGTGCATTTTTTTGTTCAACCGCGAATAACAAACATTTCCAAAACCGTTGCAGGGGTGGATGCTACACACATTTGTGGATCCAAAAATGCATTAAAAAAAAGATTTTTTGAACCAGAAGATAATAAACTACCCCTTAAGTTTTGAATGACGTAAAAGCCGTGATAGACGTTTTGTCTTCAGATTGTCTTCATTTAAGTCCTCCTGTGATCTTCGGCGTTCCGTCCGAAGTACTTGGCCTCCCGGAGGGGCTGCAGTGTTATTTTCAGGCCGATGGTGTTCAGATTGTCACTCGAGACTCGGAAGAACGTACTCGGATATTGAGTCTGTTGTCTGAGGTACCACTTCACGTGTGTTCTTCGTTATATGCACTGGGCTATTATCTCTTAATTCCATCTTCATACTTGCGTCCCTTGGGGTCTTGATGTGCGTCTTCAGGAAATAGAGTGGCGGGTTCCAAGCCGAGCTCAGCTGGAAACCGGTGTCACGGTTAATTCTCCGCGACCTTAATCTCAATAGGTCCTCTGATGACGCTGTCCCCGTATCTCGATGTTTGTGAATATCGTGCAGGGAAGACGCGAATAACCACAGAAATCCGATTATTCAACATGTCAACGCCTCGCCGGGGAAGGCTGGAGAATTATACTCTCTCCTATTCGCAGGTGACAAGGTGGTAACAGCCGAAGGTAGTAAGGATTCTGGTCACAAGCTGAGGAAGTTGTGTAAAGAATATGACAAGTGAGGTTTAAAAATAAAAGCAAAGGAAACTGAGTACGTCTTAGTGGGCAGTATGATTTAAATTCTGGGAATTTGGGTATTAAATGTTCTTATTTTCAGCATCTACGTGTAAAATATACTACTGGCCATTAAAATTGCTACACCACGAAGATGACGTGCTACAGACGCGAAATTTAACCGACAGGAACAAGATGCTGTGATATGCAAATGATTAGCTTTTCAGAGCATTCACACAAGGTTGACGCCGGTGGCGACACCTACAACGTGCTGACATGGGGAAAGTTTCCAACCGATTTTTCGTACACAAACGGCAGTTCACCGGAGTTGCCTGGTGAAACGTTGTTGCGATGCCTCGTGTAAGGAGGAGAAATGCGTACCATCACGTTTCCGACTTTGATAAAGGTCGGATTGTAGCCTATCGCGATTGCGGTTTATCGTATCGCGATATTGCTGCTCGCGTTGGTCGAGATCCAATGACTATTAGCAGAACATGGAATCGGTGGGTTCAGGAGGGTAATACAGAACGCCGTGCTGGATCCCAACGGCCTCGCATCACTAGCAGTCGAGATGAAATGCATCTTATCCGCATGGCTGTAACAGATCGTGCAGCCACGTCTCGATCCCTGAGTCAACAGATGGGGACGTTTGCAAGACGACAACCATCTGCACGAACAGTTCGACGACGTTTGCAACAGCACGGACTATCAGCTCGGAGACCGTGGCTGCGGTTACCCTTGACGCTGCATCACAGACAGGATCGCCTGCGATGGTGTACTCAACGACGAACCTGTACACGCCATCCACGCTCTGTTTGACTCAATGCCCAGGCGTATCAAGGCCGTCATTACGGCCAGAGGTGGTTGTTCTGGGTACTGATTTCTCAGGATCTATGCACCCAAATTGCGTGAAAATGTTATCACATGTCAGTTCTAGTATAATATATTTGTCCAATGAAAACCCGTTTATCATCTGCTTTTCTTCTTGGTGTAGCAATTTTAATGGCCAGTAGTGTAGATAGCTTTGTGTGGGAAGAGGGTAGAAGCTGTTAAAAGTCAGATTGGACAAGGAAACGTGCTGTTCGAGAATTACAAACTTGCCCCTTTTTAGTAAGATGATTACAGATAAGTCTTCTTTTTCTTTGGCCTTTATCCCATATCGCCACGCCTTGCACACAACGAGATGGACCCACGCATCGTCAATCCAAAACGAGTCGTAGAGGTTTTCTCCATCTGGCCCTAAAGGCGACATCATGAGCCACCGACAGATATGTACACGTTTTCCATCATCTTCAGGTAACAACTTCTGTACAGTTGCGTGTATTTGTACGGTGTCGTGTGGGAACAACCGAATGAGACATTGGATTCGCTGGAAACGTCGTCAGGCTAGGGGTATGTCGAAGAACATGCAGCTAATGGATATCGGCTCTTTCGGTTGACCATTTCCGTATGCTTCTGCAACATTTCCTGTCTTCTAGAACTTGCCGATTTGATGGTGGACTTCTTTGGAGCGTCTTTACAGTACTATTCTGTGTAGTCATTCAGAGTGTCGGCATAACTCATCGCTTAAAATCATAATACGGACCTTCCTCATTGCGTGAACGACGAAATGTCAGATTTTGAGAAGTGATGGCGGAATAAATCGACTGAAACTGCTCTTTAATGGAAAGGCATCTAGACTGGATTCTGTAGAGGTTATGTAAAGAACTTGCTCGCTTCTAGCAGTAGTTTATCGTAGGCCGCAGGAACATAGAAAGGTACCAAGCAGTTGGAGAAAATCACAAGTCATTGCCGTTTTGAAGAAGGGTCGTTCAAGTGATGCGCATATTTAAAGGTCTGTATAGCTGATTTCAGTCTATTGTACAGTTATGGAACATATTCTATGCTTACACATTATGACTTCCCTGGAGAAAGTGTAAAACCAGCACAGATTCCGCGAACAGAGCGAAACACAACACGCTGTTCGTCTGTGAGCGCCAGGGCACCGCAAACAGGCGTACAGCTTGTGGCTAGTTAGTTATATGTTCCATTTGAACGTTTCTTTTTTAGTCCAGAAATGTGGAACGAGTCATTGTACTGGTTATGTTTACATAATTAACATACATTAATGTGACTGGACAGTGTACACTTAAAAGTACGGTATGATTTTTAACTACGGGTTACCACTTTATAAATTAAAATTTAAAGTACTACCTGACACATTCTCTAATATTGGAACACTTACCAACATTTTTTTGTTGGTGCGTGTTCCTTGAGTCACTGAAGGCGTTCGATATATTACTGCACTGTTGGTAGTGAACAAAATAGGATCGTACCGAGTATCTGACCGTATTTGTGACTGGATTCAAAACTTTAAAGCAGATAGAACTTACTGCATTGTCCTTGACGGAACGAAATCGACTGAGGTAAAGGTAATTTCGGGAATACACCCTGACATTGTTGTAGGACCTACGCTGTTCACAGTTTATTGATGGTCTAATGAGTTATTGTAAAAGAAGGGAACTAGCTTTTCGTATATCTGGCTACTTCAAGGACATTTATTTTCCTTCGAGCAAAACCTACTTCCTGACCGCAGTGAACTGTGTTAGCTGCAAGGTGTTGACACACCTGCATCTCGCAATTTATAGATTGAAGGCCATGATCTTTCACCAAAATCCAGAAGATTCGCGAGCCATAGTAAACAATATGTATCATAATGTGACTGAAGAACACGTAATAATTGAATGTTTTTTAAAAAATTGTAGGGGTTAATTTGTTTCTTGGGGACGCTAAAACAATTTTTTAATATCTGGGTCTGGGGAGGCGTTGATTTTTTTTCCGAGGGACCATTTCTGTCCCAAACATGTATGATGAGAGTTGTGAGAACAAATAGAAACGAATTTATGTGCTTCTAGGAAGTGGGATGCATCTGCAATAGGAAGTATCCCAGAGTGGGGATGCATGCACCCTAAACTTTAATGACACGTTGTGTCATAGCGCACGATATGACAAACACTATATAGGATGACATGTTATACGGCATTTATCGTGTTACTTTGCTTGACACGATGCGTTGTATTATATAAGATGGGTACTAACAGTAACAAGTAAAAAAGCACGAATATGTCAAGACGTGTCGTTTTAAATGCCTTTGAAGCTGCCTAACACGCCGCAAAGCTAGTTTCGTTCTTATATGTCCATAACTCTGCCCAGGAAATATTCGCTTGTTTGTGCTACGATAGGTGCAATTTTCATTCTGGTTTTAAATATGAATACAGTTGCTGATCCTTCGCGCCGAATACGTCGCTCACAGTAATTTGAATATTTGTTATGATAGGTTAAAAGAAAGGCTCCACTCGGACAGAGCACATTTATTGTACTTGTAAGTTACGATCCCACTCAAGACAAGGTTGCGCTAATCGCTACTAAAAACGTAATGCCATGCTGCTTGCCCTCTCAAACCTCCGCCCGCTGCGTGACCTGACGCACGCCAACTACAGATTGTGGTTTCACTACAGTGTTGCAACGTAAAATACTCTGAAGAGCCAAAGGAACTGGTATACCTGCCTAATATCGTGTAGGGCTCCCGAGAGCACGCAGAAGTGCCGCAACACGACGTGGCATGGACTCGACTAATATCTGAAGTAGAGCTGGAGGGAATTGACACCATGAATCATGCAGAGTTGTCCATAAATCAGAAAGAATACGAGGGGGTGGAGATCTATTGTGAACAGCACGTTGCAAGGCATCGCAGATATACTTAATAATGTTTATGTCTGGGGAGTTTGGTGGCCAGCGGAACTGTTTAAACTCAGAAGAGTATACCTCGAGCCACTATCTAGCAATTTTGGACGTGTGGGGTGTCACATTGTCCTGCTGGAATTTCCCAAGCCCGTTAGAATGCACGATGGACATGGATGGATGCAGGAAGATTATCTACGTGTCACCTGTCAGAGTAGTATATAGACGTATCAGGGGTCCCATATCACTCCAACTGCACACGCCCCACGCCATTACAGAGCCTCCACCAGCTTGAACAGCCCTCTGCCGATATGCAGGGTCTACGGATTCATGAGGTTGTCTCGATACCCGTACATGTCCATCTGCTCGATACAATTTGAAACGAGACTCGTCCGACCAGGCGGCTTGTTTCCACTGATCAACAGTCCAATGTTGGTGTTGACGGAACGAGGCGAGGCGCAAAGCTTTCTGTCGGGCAGTCATCAAGGGCACACGAGTGGACCTTCGGCTCCGAAAGCCCATATCGATGATGTTTCGTTGAATTATTCGCACGCTTACTCTTGTTGATGGCCCAGCATTGAAATCTGCAGCAATTTGTGGAAGGGTTCTCTTCAGTGGTCGTTGGTCCTGTCCTTGCACGATCTTTATCTGGCCGCAGCGACATCAGAGATTTGATGTTTTACAGATTGCTGATATTCACTGTACACTCGTGAAACGAGAAAATCCCCACTTCATCGCTACCTCGGAGATGCTGTGTCCCGTTGCTCGTGCGCCAACTATAACACCACGTTCAAACTGACTTAAATATTGATAACCTGCCATTCTAGCTGGAGTAATAGATCTAACAACTGCGCATGACATTCGTTGTCTTATATAGGCGTCGCCGACCGCAGCGCCGTATTCTGCCTGTTTACATATCTCTGAATTTGAGTACATATGCGTATACCAGTTTCTTTGGCGCTTCAGTGTATATCTATGACGACATATTGCAACTAAAGTGAATGTTGTGACACGTTGTCAGAAGTGTCGACAGATGGTACCCTGAACGTAAACAAACAAAATATATCGCGTAAGTAGGCAAAGACATTAATTACAGTTCGATTACGCTGTTGGTGAAATATTACCGGCAACAGTAACAGCCGTGAATGATACCTGCGAGAGGGGGAAAAAAAAGCTGTGTACCAAATACAGAGCAGTGGTCGTCAAACTGCGGTCAGGATCAAGTATTGGTGCTGGCCGCGACTCTCAGCCGTAGTTTGTAATAACAGGCATCTAGCGACTAGTAGTCGGATCTAAAATAGTCGACTAACGTTAAAAGCTTCTTAAGAGTGTAGCACGTAAACTACCCACAGAGACAGTGATTGATGGGATACCTATGTGCTACTAAAGTAGTTATGTGGCTTTGAGCGTTGCGAACATCTGTATTTCGTATCTGTCTAATGCTACCACAGGATAACCGCCTCGATAGCTGAGTCCTGCCGGCCGGCAGCTCAGCGTGTTCGATCAGAGGGTTAGCTGCCCTCTGTAATAAAAAAAAAAAAATGGAACAACGAACTGAAACGCATAACTTACGACGTCCGCCCTGAGCAGATGCAACGAACAAAAGCGAACAAAATGAGTGGTCAGCACAACAGACTGCCATGCCAAGTGGCCCGGGTTCGATTCCGGGATGGGTGGGGATTTTCTCCGCTCGGGGATTGGGTGTTGTGTTGTCTTCATCACCATCATCTCATCCCTATCGAAATGCAAGTCGCCGATGTGGCGTCAACTAAAAAGACCGGTGTACTCGACGGTAGACCCTAGCCACGTGACACTTCCATTTCTGTAGAGAGCGATACTTCCAGAACTTGGACAAAAATACTAAGTACCGTGGAGTGGATATATAGGAGGCCGTGAGCCATCAAATGGGGCGACGTGTGTTCATTGGTAGCATAGTTAGCACAATGCGTTTATTTCACGAAAATCGGATCGGATCATCATCATCTACATTCCAAGAATGTCTAAAGTAACTAACTGTGTTTTCTTATACATCATAGACATCGTTTTGAAACATTAGTACACACGCCAGTAATTCTGATACATAATTTGTATGTTGTGGGACGTATATGCCGCTGTGAACTTCATGCAGCGTGAACATTAATGAAACCGACAAATTGCAGGGACGGGTTCTTGACTGGAAACGGAAGAAAAAGGTCCTAGGAACATGGGTCCGGAAATGCGTCGTTTCCACCGTACTTTAGCGTTGACGAGTGACAGATCCTCTGACCGCGTTATGTTCCTTGTGTGTTGTTGCTGATAGAGACAGTAGTGGTTGTCATGCATTATACACATAACCGTACTTTGGCTTAAACCACGTTCGCGGGCCACTGGCCTAGTGCTGTACTACGGTTGTTCTCAATATCCTGTAGAACCCGGTCCTCCAAATCCAGTGTACGCACAGTCCGCCGCCTCCCTGCACGTTCGCCTGCCTGGAAGCAGCCGTGGCCACACAAACGCCCAAAAAGGGCTTGAAATGTTGCGTGATGTGTTTGGCGTCTGTGAGGGTACTTGTTTTGGTATAGCCGTGCTGCCTCTCGACTGTTTCCATCTACTTGGCCGTGCACAAACACTATCTCGGCTTGTTCCCGACATGAATATCGGACAGAACGCTTCGTCACTGACAGCCTGCAGCACACAAGAAACACGCGGCACGCGGTCAGAGGAACTGTCACTCGTCCGTGCCATCTATCATGGCAACGAAACATTTCCGGAACACGTTCATAGGATCTTTTTTTCCCCATTTCCACTCCGGAATCCCTCCATGCAGTCTGTCGGATTTATTGGTGTTCATCCTGTAGAATGTAGAAAACATTGCTGTGTGGTGTGTCAATACCATCTTCTGATGTTACGTTGAAAACCTTTTTCAGGTATTCCATGTTTTTCATTGTCAGGAGAGTAAATGTGATTTGTACTGACTTGTAATTTATTTCATTATTGTTGTCCTGGTAATATCATTCTAAAATTAAAAATTTAACTGTGAAAATCTTAGGTTCACACGAAAACATGAATCTAGTTAGGTTCGTGGGACGCATGCGTCGCTCTTCTTCGATTTTCAAAATCGATCAGCTTAAAATTGGGTTAGCAGTGAAAGTACATTATTCATCACTTTTCAAATATATGCTAAATAAATTTAAACCCTGAAAGGGTTACGATGTACTTAGCTCTAAATGGCGACGATGAATTCGGCCGTGAGCTAAGTTACAGGATGCGAGAGAGGAAATTGTCATGGTTAATATTCCAATACGGGCAGCTCGAGATGCATTCGTGAATGTGCATTATAGAGACGGCCATCTTCAAACGTGGTACATATTTGTAGCAAAGGACATGAAATTGACTACGTACAATGCAGTGAGTAGAAGAAAAATGACATTCAAAATATTTACTAAACATATGTGGTCGTGTGTCAGTTGCATAATGCATATGAATCTAGGTTGGTGCATAAGTTCGTAGCGTTTTCTTTTGCACGTTGGTATTCCAGCTGCTATGGGTTTATTTATCGCTTGCCATTTTTTGTTTGTAGTTCACTGTTGCTAGTCGAGTTTACGTTTTTCATTTGGAGATAGTGACTGGAACTGTGGACGTTAGGAAATGGAGTAATACGTAGAGAAATCGTGACACCAGACAGGTTCTTCTGTTTGAGTTCCATAGAGGGGTGACAGCAGCGTAGGCAGCCGGAAACATTTGCACCGTGTATGGGGATGATACCACTAGACAGACCCAGACCGTGGCAGGAAAATGGTTTTATGGTTTTGAGGAGGATCATTTTGACATTAATGACTCTCCACGTTCGGAGTTTGATGAACATCGTTCAAACGCAATAATCCAAAATGATCAACGTTAATCTTAACGAGAAATGACAAATGATATGAACTGTGATCATTCCACCACCGAGCGGTGTTTGCATACAGTGGGGAAGGAAGGTTCAAGAATCGGCTCTATGGGTACCGCATTCTTTGAGTCAAAAAGAGACAAATCAGAAGGTGGCGAAACGTGCATCTCAGCTTGTTCGTCAGTTGGTTCGTGGACAAGACCGAGCATTTCTCTCGTGTAGTGTTACTGGTGACGACGAGAAATGGTGTCTTTACGCTAACATCAGGAAAAGAAAAAGAATGACTGGACCCAAAGAAAGTAGCAAATGGCCGTACAAAGACCTGCGTGTATCCACAAAAGATAATGTTATGCATCAGGTGGAATAGGGACGGTGTGGTGTGGTGGAGTACGAACTGCTTCCCCGAGGTGTGTCCATCACTGCTGACATTTACGGTCAACAACTGCAGACGCAGCGCGAGAAAACGACCAGCAAGACTGCGTGAAGTGGTGTCAGTCCACGATAACGCCCGTCTGCATTCTACTGCACTCACAAAAAACGCCATACAGGTGTTGGTATGGCAAGTCATTCACTTGATCTTGCGTCCTCAAGTTTTCACCTTTTCCGCTCTGTATCCAACAAGGCTCGAGGAACTTCCTTTCCGGCTGAAAACGCGTTCCGAACGTGGCTCGACAAGTTCTTCGCCTCAAAAGCACACGATTTCTGCAGTCGCGGATTCGTAAAGTTATCCCAGTGTTGGCATACTGTTGCAGTTGATGACTAAAGTCATCATCATTTAACAAAAGGAAGTCTCCCGGTCCCGATTGTATACCAGTTAGGTTCATTTCTGAGTATGCTGATGCAGTAGCTCCATACTTAAAAATCATGTACAATCGTTCACTCGACGAAAGATCCGTATCCAAACACTGGAAAGTTCCACACGTCACACCAATATTCAAGAAAGGTAGTAGGAGTAAACCGCTAAATTACAAGCCCATATCATTAACGTTGATATGCAGCAGGAGTTTGGGACATATATTGTGTTCGGACATTATAAATTACCTCGAAAAGAACGGTGTATTGACACATAACCAACACGGATTTAGAAAATATTTTTGTGGAACACAACTAGCTCCTTATTCACATGAAGTGTTGAGTGCTATTGACGAGGGATTTCAAATTGATTCCGTATTTCTGGATTTCCGGAGTACTTCTGGCACTGTACCACACAAGCGGCTCGTAGTGAAATTGTATGGCTATGGAATATTGTCTGGGTTATGTGAGTGGATTTGTGATTTCCTGTCACAGAAGTCACAGTTCGTAGTAATTGACGGAAAGTCGTCGAGTAAAACAGAAGTGATTTCTGGCGTCCCCCAAGGTAGTGTTATAGGCCCTTTGCTTTTCCCTGTATATATAAGCGATTTGGGAGACAATCTGAGCAGCCGTCTTGGTTGTTTGCCGATGACGCTGTCGTTTATCGACCAGTAAAGTCTTCAGAAGATCAAAACAAAGTGCAAAACGATTTAGAAAAGATATCTATATGCTGCGAAAATTGGCAGTTGAGCCTAAATAACGAAAAGTGTGAGGTCATCCATCCACATGAGTGGTAAAAGAAATTCGTTAAACTTCGGTTACACGATAAATCAGTCAAATACGAAGGCAGTAAGCCGGCCGTGGTGGCCGACGGTTCTAGGCGCTACAGTCTGGAACCGCGCGACCGCTACGGTCGCAGGTTCGAATCCTGCCCTGGGCATGGATGTGTGTGATGTCCTTACGTTAGTTAGGTTTAAGTAGTTCTAAATTCTAGGGCACTGATGACCTCTGAAGTTGAGTCCCATAGTACTCAGAGCCATTTGAACAAAGGCCGTAAATTCAACTAAATACCTAGGAATTACAAACAACTTAAATTTGAAGTAACACACGGAAAATGTTGTAGGGAAGGCTAACCAAAGACTGCGTTTCATTGGTTGGACACTTAGAAAATGTAACAGATCTACTAAAGAGACTGCCTACACTACGCTTGTCCGTCCTCTTTTAGAACACTGCTCCACGGTATGGGATCCTCACCAAATAGGATTGACGGAGTACATCTAAAAAGTTCAAAGACAGCACGTTTTGTATTATCGCGAAATAGGTGAGATAGTGTCACTGAAATGATACAGGATTTGGGGTGGACATTATTAAAACAAAGGCGTTTTTCGTTGCGTCGGAATCTTCTCACGAAATTTCAATCAGCAACTTTCTCCTCCGAATGCGAAAATATTTTGTCGACGCCGACGTACATAGGGAGAAACGATCACCGTAATAAAATAAGGGAAATCGGAGCTCGTACGGAAATATATACAGTAGGTGTTCATATTGTCCGCGCGCTGTACGAGATTGGAATAATAGAGAATTATCGTGAAGGTGGTCCGATGGACCTTCTCCCAGGCACTTAAACGTGATTTGCAGTGTCTCCATGTAGATTTAGAAAGTCTCTGTTATGTGTATATGTTTTGTTCAGTAGGTTTGTTTTTAAATAATGCTTCTGCTACCAGTCACGATTTTCTTTATTTACTTTTCACACGACGTGTTCCGTGTGAAAATTAAATGAAATCGCGACTGGTAGCAGAAGAATTATTTATAAACAAACCTATTGTCTTCAGTCACAGGCTTTGAAAACCATTTATAATGGATAAAATCTGTTTTGTTCATTAAAGTTGTGGAAAAACGCTGTGAACTTTTGCACCAAAGTAATATATGTACCATTGCTTACTAACCAGTTTATCATTGCTCACAAACACAAAACAACAGCCGGCCGAAGTGGCCGTGCGGTTAAAGGCGCTGCAGTCTGGAACCGCAGGACCGCTACGGTCGCAGGTTCGAATCCTGCCTTGGGCATGGATGTTTGTGATGTCTTTAGGTTAGTTAGGTTTAACTAGTTCTAAGTTCTAGGGGACTAATGACCTCTGAAGTTGAGTCCCATAGTGCTCAGAGCCATTTGAACCATTTGAACAAAACAACAGCTCTTCGTCAGGCAATTCCAGTATCAATATTTTGCGTCGCTGGGGACGCCGACAGTCTAAAACTGATAGTCGACACTAAGTATTCCGAACTTTTAACGACTTTTAACGATCAGTGCTTGGGTACCAGCGGCTATCTTACCGCGCCCTTACTGTAGCTAGTGTATTGGGAGCTCGTAATGTACCGGTTTATGCTGAGTACCAGTTAATAGTAAGATCGGTACGTATGCGGCCCGAGATGCCGGCTCGTAATGTCGGTATCGGCCTGTGGCGGTTGGCTGCTGGAGGGAGGGGTGCGGAGCGCTCATGCGCGCCGTGGCCTCGTCAGGGTCAGAACCCGCGACCTTCGGCGGCCGGTTTGTCCGGCTGCGCGCTGCCGCCGCCGCGCCGCGCCGCGCCGCGCCGGACACAACAGCGGCAACACGGGCCGCGTCTGCGCCCGGCTTCCAGCGGCAGCTCCAGCTCCAGGGAGCGCGCCTCCAGACGCTCCAGAAATCCCGGCTGCCGCACCGTCTCCTTACTACGGGTTTTAATAACAAAATACCTGCGAAACACGGATTGCAAAATATTGTTGGGTGCACCACGGCGAGACCGGTGACACACCTTAAACATGCACTACAAGGGTGTATCAAAAAGAATCATCCGATTTGGCAAATCTATACAGGGTGTTACAAAAAGGTACGGCCAAACTTCTAGGAAACATTCCTCACACACAAATAAAGAGAAGATGTTATGTGGACATGTGTCCGGAAACGCTTCATTTCCATGTTAGAGCTCATTTTAGTTTCGCCAGTATCTACTGTACTTCCACGATTCACCGCCATGATTTCGTACGGGATACTCTACCTGTGCTGCTAGAACATGTGCCTTTACAAGTACGACACAACATGTGGTTCATGCACGATGGAGCTCCTGCACATTTCAGTCGAAGTGTTCGTACGCTTCTCAACAACAGATTCGGTGACCGATGGATTGGTAGAGGCGGACCAGTTCCGTGGCCTCCACGCTCTCCTGACTTCAACCCTCTTGACTTTCATTTATGGGGGCATCTGAAAGCTCTTGTCTACGCAACCCCGGTACCAAATGTAGAGACTCTTCGTGCTCGTATTGTGGGCGGCTGTGATACAATACGCCATTCTCCAGGGCTGCATCAGTGCATCAGGGATTCCATGCGACGGAGGGTGGATGCATGCATCCTCGCTAACGGAGGACATTTTGAACATTTCCTGTAACAAAGTGTTTGAAGTCACGCTGGTACGTTCTGTTGCTGTGTGTTTCCATTCCATGATTAATGTGATTTGAAGAGAAGTAATAAAATGAGCTCTAACATGGAAAGTAAGCGTTTCCGGACACATGTCCACATAACATATTTTCTTTCTTTGTGTGTGAGGAATGTTTCCTTAAAGTTCGGTCGTACCTTTTTGTAACACCCTGTATTTCTGAAACTAATAAACATATGCAATGAATTTTGTTTTTTGATTAACGGGAAGCTCAAAAAGATGGCGAAAACTAACAAGACGGACGCGGCGAAGGCAAGAGCAAAAGGTATAATTTGTTGACTTTCCTGCATCGTCGCTTTTGGAAGGTATGTTTTTCACACAGAAGCTACCACAAAATTAAGGTTACAGTATTATTATCGAGAGCGCATAGCATGCCAATTAAATTATAGGCATGTTAATCAAATTTACCTTCTTTGCCAAGGAACACTGTGGACGTTTTCTCAGTGTACGATGCCGCAAGTTCGTTCTGCTTCTTCCCGTTTTTAATCTTTTGAAGCAAATGGAGCATTGTTCTTCGTTGCTGCCGCACCTCGTAATATATTCGTTAACTGGTGATTGTCCCATTCTGCAATACAGCCGAAGTCCGACGTGCGTCTTGCACACTGCCCGTACACGGGTATCGTCTAAGAAGTCACGCCAAAAGGCAACAGATACATATTGTCTCTGCAGTGTTCTATGGATTGTTAATATGTTTGTTGCTAGTTCCTAGCTGTCGGTTTTAGGAATAAACGGCCGGCCGGTGTGGCCGTGCGGTTCTAGGCGCTTCAGTCTGGAACCGCGTGACCGCTACGGTCGCAGGTTCGAATCCTGCCTCGGGCATGGATGTGTGTCATGTCCTTAGGTTAGTTAGGTGTAAGTAGTTCTAAGTTCTAGGGGACTGATAACCATAGATGTTAAGTCCCATAGTGCTCAGAGCCATTTTTAGGAATAAACATGACTCGTTTCTAAATTGTAAAATTCTGCTGTCGCACACTGATGTACCAATTTTTTTACCCGGTTATTAGAAAAGATGGAAAAAGCAGTGCTGTTGTGGCAAATTATGTAACGACTTTAAACGCTTATTAGGAAAAATAAAAAAATCCCGTTACAGGCCAGACCAAACAAATACCGAAAATTACCGGTTATTCAGGACTAAAATACCTTATCGGTTTTAACCGATCCGTTTTCCCAATCCTATTATAAGCCTCTACCAGCGCCTCCCAATCACACCGTTTTGTATACACAGTTTTCATCCCTCATTACAGCCTGTTGGTATCTTTACAACACGTTTGCCTGTAGCGCACATTGTTGTGCTTTGCCAAATGAGCACGCCCACACAAAAGCAGTGATTAGTTTGTTAATTCGATTCTGGAGATTGACTCGACTTTAAAGCCCGAAGTACAGAGGTAACAAAAAGAATCGTCCGATTTCTGAAACTGTTGAACATATACAATGAATTTTGTTTTTTAATGAACAAGAAACTCCGTTTTTTCATGCCTTTTCATAGTTCAATATGCCCAGCTTGTGATGCACGGCTTATGTCAATGCGTTATTCAAATCGTTCCCACAATGCAGCGAGCATGTCTTAAATTACAGCTTCCACGGCTGCTGTTATGCGATGTCTCAGTTCATTAATTGTTCTTGGTAACGGAGGCACATAACTAGTCTCTCATAAACTCGCGCAAGAAATCATCACATACAGTCGCGTCCGGTGACCTTGGAGGCCAGTAATTTAAGGCTGAATCATTTGGTCCAGTGCGACCGATCCATCAGTCAGTAAATGTAAATGTCGAGTGACTAGGGCCTCCCGTCGGGTAGGCCGTTCGCCAGGGGCAAGTCTTTCGATTTGACGCCACTTCGGCGACTTGCGCGTCGATGAGGATGAAATGATGATGATTGGGACAACACAACACCCAGTCCCTGAGCGGAGAAAAAATCTCCGACCTAGCCGGGAATCGGACCCGTGGCTCTTAGGATTGACATTCTGTCGCGCTGACCACTCAGCTACCGCGGGCGGACTCCATCATTCAGTAATCGTTTGGTTTAAAAATGCTCGCACTTCCAGGAGTCAGTGAGTGTGGCGGTGCCCCATCCTGTTGGTAAATGAAGTCACTCGAATCAAACTCAAAGCAAAGAAAGTTCTCAAGCATATCGAGATACGTGCTTTCGTTAACAGTGATCTCCGCAAACAAGAAGGGCCCATACACCTTTTCCCGTCGAACTGCACGAAACACATTAAATTTTGGAGAGTCCTCCTCTTATTCTACAACTTCGTCTGGCTGTTCCGTACCCATATTCTCAGATTGTGACGTTCACGTATCCATTTAAATGGAATGTTGCCTCCTCACGAAACACTAAGCGTGGAAGAAAACTGTAATCCTCCATCTTGCCAAGACCGAAATTACAGTAACTCCACACATTGTTGTTTGTCACCTGCACGAAGAGATTGCAGTAGCAGAATTTTATATCGTTTCATGTGTAAACGTCGACGCAACACACGCCAGACGGACATGGGGGCATGTTTGCTGTCGAGCTGCACGGCGAATGGATTTCTGCGAGCTCCCTGTGAAACAATGGCGGATGCGTTCGTCGTCGGTGTCAGACACTCGAGGACGGCCCAACTATTTGCCTATACACAAATACGTTTCTCGTAATTGTTCATTCCATCGCCTAACGCTTTGTGTTGTAGGAGGATCCACACCATACCTAGTACGCTCAACAGATAACACTGAACCGCGCTGCCCAAACGTAAAACACCAGACGCTTTCTGTTGCCCCGACATCATTTTTACTAGAACTGAAGTGGCCGCACAATGCTTTTACGTAGCGGGAATCATGTAAAACTCGAGCGTTTGCTCTTTCTAACAGACGTTGTTCACGCACATATCTCAAATAACATAATAGTTCTAATTTTTTTTAATCGGATGATTCTTTTTGACACACCATGTACTTGTAATTGATTCTCCAAAACTTATTTTGAAATACAGTTTGTTCGAAAATGTATATACGAGTTTAAAAGTTTTGTAGAATTTATTTCGCTCAGTTTACAATTACAAATAATACAGCGAATAAGAGCAACTAAGTTTTTGTTACAAGCGTTCAATGTGAGAACACAGCACACATCTGGTCGACAGACGAGTTCCCCCCAAACTTGGGTCAGTGGGTCTAGAGCAGGGGTTCCCAACAAAATTTTTTTGAGGACCCCTTATCACAGTACCAAGTACCTAAAAAAGCCAAATTAGGAGTCTCTTTGTACGTTATCTATTTTTGGTACTTAGAAAAAACATTGACATATTTATTATTGAAAGAAATGATAATTAAATGGACACCCTAGCTGCAAACAGGCGTTGATGTACTTCATTGGGGACATGTTGAAAATGTGTGCCCCGACCGGGACTGGAACCCGGGATCTCCTGCTTACATGGCAGACGCTCTATCCATCTGAGCCACCGCGGGCATAGAGGATAGTCCGTCTGCAGGGACTTATCCCATGCACGCTCCCCGTGAGATCCACGTTCCCAACATGTCCACACCACTACATTCGTAGTGCGCCTAATAGATGTTTGCCCATTATACTCATTACTCGTGGCAGATTAATCTACCAAGTCCCGTACGAGTTCGGGCACAGCGTGTGCGTTCGCACAAGGTCAATGGCCGGGAAGCCATATTTTAACTATGCCATAGGTGCGCCTCGTGAGAACTGCGCTGCCAGTCAATCGGAAACAATTTATTTCGCCAACTCGTCTTTCTTTTGAGTTGATTCTTGTGTGGACGGCCTTAAGTGCCTTTCTACGGCATCAGCGAATTTCTAGTGCGATTTTTCAGCTTCCGCCCCTCCCAACCCCCTCCCACCCCCACGCGCGCTCGCACGCGCATACACACACACACACACACACACACACACACACACACACACATATATATATATATATATATATATATATATATATATATATATATATATGGCCACATAATGAGACTTCCCGATCACAGACTTACAAAAAAATAGTAAGATACGTAGCATCCCTTGTTAATGGAGGAGAATGGATCAAAAATGTAAAGAAAGATCTGGAATTAGCCAACATTACTACTGAAGACATGAACAAAAGAAACAATTTCAAACTTAAAGTTGACAAATGGGAGGTCAAACCAGAGACAAAAGCGCCGAGAACTGGAACAAAATGGAGCGAAGAAAGAAAAGCTGAATTCTCGCAAAGAATGAAGACCTGGTGGGCAAACAAGAAGAATAAGAAGCCCCAGAAGTGAACCATCTTTACTTAGCGTCTTCCATGTTGGGAGCTTTACTAATAATAATAATAATAATAATAATAATAATAATAATAATAATATAGTCAGCGATTCATGTGGACAGATGTGAACACGAGAGAGAGTGAAGTCCGGGGTGTACGGTGGGTGATCAAATACTTCCCATTGGAAAACGCTGCAGGGTCGTCCTCATCGCCCCTGCTGTGTGCCGCCGGGAGTTGTCTCGTCTGTGGAAATGCATGACATGTACGTTATGTGGGGTTGCATCCAATCAGGCGCAACCTCTCAGCGGTCACCCATACTTGCCGGGAGACTCTTATTGTTCTAGGTGTCTTTACGTGCTCACTGTGTGCCAAGAATTGAAAAGACCGACGTGGCGTAATCCATAGGCACGTTAGAGACACTGCCCAGCACATCTGTGCAGAACTTCATCCGATTTTCAGTGTCGTTTCCATTTCGCGACCTAACTGATCTTACTTTGCGAATAGCCCTCGTAAAAACTACACTGCTCCGGAAGACTTACGGACACGATGAATAAAGTAACATAATACATTATTTACGGGGAGAAAATGAAAGAAAGTGAGAGAGTGTGTTGCCAGAGGTGGTCTCGTAGTTGTGCCCAGTGAGTTGGGCGTCAGATGGCGTAAGACGATCGCGACTGTAGCATCAGATGGGGATGACCTTCTAGGCGCGCAGTATCATGCTCTGCAGTGGCGCGACCGCGGAGAAGCATAATGCTGCGTCAGCGTACTGACCTCCAAATCTGTGAACACAGTACAGCCGCCAGTCATTATCGTGACACTGTACTCCATACCCTTGTGCGTCTTTACAGGGGTGCATTCGCCCCTAATTTTTTTTTAATGACAAAGTGCGACCGCGTTGAACAGCGCACGTGGAGGAGTCCTTGGAACGAGAGAATATTCGGTAAATGGATTGGCATGCATTTCCCCCCTTACTTAAATCGCATCCCATCAAGAGTGTGTGGGATGCTTTGGGCAGACGTATTGCAGGACATCCACATGTAAGAATGACCATCCGACAGCTGTCAGCGGTGCTGGTGAAGCAATGGAATGCCCTTCCCGGAGAACTCCTACCAACCCTGTAGTCAGTATGGGAGTATTTGCGGAGCTTACGCCCTATTAAGAACCACATCCCGATTTTTGTAATGGCCAGGGGACCATCTTAAATCGCGATGAGTTCACTCTATTGTCTTTGAATAAAAGTTCATTTCACTGCATATTTCCTTCAGTTACCTACTGTACTATACTGTAGCAGTCTTGTGTATGGTCCAGATTTCATCTAGCTATGTTACTTGAGCGTATCACGTCATGCGAAAGTTGCTTTCCTGTTTCATATTGTACGAGAGTTGGAACTTCAGTAGTGGCAACTATTTATTTACAACTCGTACAAAATAGGTCTTTCGAAGTTTTACCGACGTCCAAAGTAGCCACCAGCATTGTGTATAACTTGTTGCCAGCGATGTGGAAGTCGCAGGGTACTCTTAGCAGTGCCAGTTGTGTTAGTTTGAGCGGCGCGGTCTATTGCCCGACGAATTCGCAGCAGTTCTGAAGCGAATGCCGTAAAGTGTTTCCTTCAGGTTAGAAATCGAGTTGAACTCACGAGGTCTTAAGTCAGGGGAGTGCAGTAGGTGGTATAGCACTTAGCAGCCTCATCAGACGAACAAATCAGTAACAGCTTGCACTGTTCGTGCTTGAGCGTTGTCCTGCAAAATGGTCAGGTCCTGCATAAAGTGTCCATCACTTCTGTCTCTAAGCTGGCCGTAGGTTGTGTTCGAAAAATGAACAGCATAGAGACAGAAGTGATGACACTTCCTGCAGGACCTGACCATTTTGCAGGACAATGTTCAAGCACGAAGAGTGCAAGCTGTTACTGATTTGTTTGACTGATGGGGCTGCTAAGTGCTATACCACCTACTGCACTCCCCTGACTTAAGACCTCGTGAGTTCAGCTCGATTTCTAAACTGAAGGAAACACTTCACGGCATTCGCTTCAGAACTGCTACAAGTTCGTCGGGCAATAGAATGGTTCAAATGGCTCTGAGCACTATGGGACTTAACTTCTGAGGTCATCAGTCCCCTAGAACTTAGAACTACTTAAACCTAACTAACCTAAGCACAACACACAAATCCATGCCCGAGGCAGGATTCGAACCTACCACCGTAGCGGTCGCGCGGCTCCAGACTCAAGCGCCTAGAACCGTTCGGCCACTGCGGCCGGCCGGGCAATAGACTCGAACTGTCAACACAACTGGCACTGCTAAGAATATCCTACGACTTCCACGTCGCTGGCAACAAGTTATACACAATGGTGGTGACCACTTTGAAGGTCAGTAAAACGTTGAAACACGTATCTATTTTGTACGAGCTGTAAATAAATATCAAAGTTCCAACCGTCGTATATACCGGTGTAAGCGGTACGTGGCAGCAAAGACTTGTCCTCACACAACGTAACGTGTGGGCCATCACATATTGTGTAGTGTAGCACGTGATGTAAGTGAAATGCTGTTGACAGATGGTTTCCAAGTTCTTGTTTAAGGTACTTATAGCGCTGCGTGTCCTTACCCTTTCACAGGTGGTAGCACAGTCGTTGTCCAAAAGCCAGAGTAGGTAACGCTTAAGGGAGGAAACCACATTAGGAGGCTGTTTGACACTCATTTTTTGGGATTTTTTTTTTTTGGTTGGAAGAATTAATTGAAATTTAATGCATTTTTTTACATAACATTCATATTTTGGACAGTTTTTGTTAATTCTTTTTTAATAATTTCAGCAAAAAATAACAATATTACGCTGTGATGCCCGCTGAAGGTTGCGAGTATAGCTCCCCAACTGCGTGCAGTGTAGCCATTCCGATTTTCATCTGAAATCAAAAAAGGTTTTGATTTTGCGTTAATAACTTATTTTCTAAGAATATGAACCTCAGTGCAGGTGAAAATAATGGAAATTAATAATTTTGCCGGCGTTGGAACAATTTACTTCGATTTTCACGATTTTTGTTCTTTAATTATGCATAGAAAAATACCCATAAAATCATGATATCATCCCACAGTTTGCTTCATATAATTCGTAATTTTATAAAGAATCATACTGTCAATTTCATAATGATCGGTTCTATAGCTTTTGAGTTAGACTGCACGAAATGTGAAAAAAGTCATTTCGAGATAAACGCGTTTGGAAAATAATTTCTCTGAAACTAGAAATTCAAGGAAGTTATCAACAATGTAAAATGTTTACCGGTTAATCTGCGATTCCAGCACCGTATAGTAATCCTACTTTGCTTATAAACTTCGTTTTGCGCTTGCAGCAGTGCTTTCCGACCTTCCTTCGATTCCCATGAACTACGTCGATTCTGCAGGCTCACGCGCTTGTTATTTGTTCGGTATAATTGAAGCTTTGCGTACCTACTACAGTTCCTCGTTCATGACCATCAGAAGGTATGAATTTCCTTCATTGAATAAGCCCACTGCTAAATATGATACCAGATCTACGACCTTTAGTCCGGAGTGCAAGTGTTTAGGAGCTAATCGCCAAATAGTGGAATTAAATCTTTCATTTGCATTTTGTGTGTGGCCACCTAAACATCTCTCCAGTAATTCATCCCTTGATAAATCTTCATGTATTGAAAGATGTGCACTCGGTTCTATGCTCATAAAATGTAAAAGAACGCGAATTTCGCTTTGAAATTTTGACAGCGTATTCTGTGATATTTAAGCTAACGATGGCTGCAGTAAAAGAAAAAAAAAAGATTTTTTTTGAACCTCCTAATGTGGCTTTATCCCTTCAAATATGTTTATATCTTGATATTGTAAAAGAGTCTACGTGTATCAGCAGGTAGGTGTACAGTCGTCTGGCCACCGTACTTACACGCAAAACTGCTGTGTTGTTATCTCCATATGTAAAAGAAAATGTCCTGACTGACGGACTCATCGCAGTCTAGCTCAAACCCATAGAAACATTTGGGTGTTATAATGTAGGCATCGGTTAAGGTGGTGGTCTTTTTGGAGATACTATCGTTAAGCGGTTGAAATTTGGGATGAAAGGTTTTTTCTAAATATGTCGATATTAAGGCAGTTTCGAAGCTAGAAATATGAAAATTTATATTTGTTTTTCCACTGTTTGCACAGTGTGTTGATTTACACATGAGCAGTGGGGGTAACAAAATAAACACTGGATTGAATAAAAACAAACAAAAAAGTGTGCTGACGGTGCAGTCAACGCGAGCTAATAGGCGGGCGCAAAGCTAGCAAAATATTGTATAGTTTGTGGACAAATTGCTTACAACAAACGTATCTGATGCAATAAATTAGTCTCGCTATTGCTGAATAATATACACCACGGTTTTGTTAAGATTTTTCACTCTTGATCATTATTTTATATGGTACTCACACAACTCCCAAATAACATCACTAACAAGGGAACCTCCCCATCGCACCCCCCTCAGATTTAGTTGTAAGTTGGCACAGTGGATAGGCCTTGAAAAACTGAACACAGATGAATCGAGAAAACAGGAAGAAGTTGTGTGGAACTATGAAAAAAATAAGCAAAATATACAAACTCAGTAGTCCATGCGGAAGATAGGCAACATGAATGATTGTATAAGCTAAGAAGCGCCGTGGTTCCGTGGTTAGCGTGAGCAGCTGCGGAACGAGAGGTCCTTGGTTCAATTCTTCCCTCGTGTGAAAATTTTACTTTCTTTATTTTCTCAAAATTATGATCTGTCCGTTCGTTCATTGACGTCTCTGTTCACTGTAGTAAGTTTAGTGTCTGTATTTTTCGACTGCACCGCAAAACCGTGCGATTAGTAGACATGCCTCTCCAATGGAAACCGAAAACATTTGATCGCAAGGTCATAGGTCAACCGATTCCTCCACAGGAAAACACGTCTGATATATTCTATACGACACTGGTGACGCATGTGCGTCACATGACAGGAATATGTTGTCGACCCACCTAACTTGTACACTTGGCGAATGGGTAAAAAGATTCTTCTACCTTGCCCCATTTAGGTTTTGTTGTGGATGTGATAATCACTCCCAAAAAAGTGATGAAAACATAAGAGTTTGTCACATAAACTGCAACAAATTAATGCAACAGTTTCACAGTCGCACAGTTTTCCCTGTGCTCTGTCAAAACATATGTTTTTAACGTTTTCAAGTTTTTCCGTGTGTAGACCGTCAAATCCTGCATATGTCCAAGCAAATCTGAACATATCTTGGAATTTTGGAGAGCGAAGTTGATTATGTTTGAGTGCATGAACTTTGATAATTGTCTGAAAATTAAAAAATTAAACTTTTCACTCCAGGGAAGACTTGAACGAAGGACCTCTTGTTCCGCAGCAGCTCACACTAACCACGGGACCACGGCGCTCTTTACGTCACATTATCCTTGATATTGCCTATCTTACGCATGGACTACTCATTTTGTATATTTTGCTTATTTTTTTCATACTTCCACACAACTTCTTCCTGTTCTCTCAATTGATCTGTGTTCAGTTTTTCAAGGCCTATCCACTGTGCCAACTTATAACTAAATCTGAGGGGGGTGCGATGGGGAGGTTCCCTTGTAAGAGAAAAATAATACAATAGCCATTAGCACATAAAATATAATTCGGTTTTGGAACATGATTGTACGTTGTGATTGTAAATGTAGCCCTTCGTTTCCATTGGTTCATATGACATTTTAGTTATATTTTAAGTAGCCTTGTATAGAAGTAAAACATAGACGACAACCATTGCAAACAAGACGAGTGAAGCTTTTGAAATGTGGTGCTACAAAAGAAATGTGGACATTGGATGGGTAGACTGGATAACCAATGAAAATATAGTGACCGGACCTTGCAGCCTTGCCATTCAGCGGCAAGTGCTCTACCGACTGATCTATCTGTGCGCAACTCACGAACTGTCCTTACTCTGGATTTACGCCAGTACCTAATCTCCTACTTTGCAAACAACACGGAAGCTGAGTTTCTTGAAGTTTGCCCGCCGGATCGAATATTCTATCATTTTTCGTGTGTGAATCCGGGATATTTTTAATTCGGACTACTATCTTTCAGCTTTTCTCAAATTGAGTCACTTGCAGATTTTTAAACCACTTTAGACATCTGTGGAGTAAGCGCGCATGTGTCAGGGATATCAGTGATGGTGATAAGATGGTCAGTCCCACATTTCAGCTGATGCGTCTAATAAATACCGGAAAGTGAATTAAAAATATCACGGATGCACACTCGAAAAATGCTGGGTCGTGGAAACTCTCTTGTGTGCCTGAAAAAAGGGTATTGAGGATCACTGTCGTAACCAAAGCTTCACACACTAAGATGCAGATGAAGTACTCATTCTAGTAACGAAGAAGCACTTATCGAACTGGGTGATAAACACTAAGCAGGTGCATTAGGATGTAGGTTGCTGTAGTTAAGCAGAGACGAAAGAACTTGCACGGGTAGACCTATGTGGAGAGATGCAGCAAAGCGGCCATAGCTAGCATCCCTGCGGAAATGTGGGTTTTTTTAGAACAGCATCTGATGTGATAACGAATACAACACACAGAAACTCGGACTTAAAAACACAGATAAAAGAATTTAAAAATAATTGGAGAGAACACGTCACAAAAATGAACGCAAATAAAATGCCCCAAATAATGACTACTTGTCAATCTATAGGGAAAACCTCAATAAATAGAACAATTAAAAGAACAAATAGCGCTTAACAATAGGACGTAAGTGCGTAACAGTTGAAGAAGAAGAAGAAGAGGCACAGAAGAAGAAAGTTAAATCAAAAATAGTTTTTAATCATTTCAGTGAAATATATCGAAGTACGCGTTTTGTAAAACTAAATCGTAGAATCTGTAATCTTAAACACATCTTCGTAAAATTTGATATTTTCATCCGTCAGCGTTAAATATGGAATGATTAAAATAGCTTATTTATCAGCTGCTTAGTTCAGATTTTGTTCAGTTACTTATAGAATTAAAAAATGGAAACTGAAGGTACACAACCGTCTTTTAATGATCAGAAGATACCTGGAAAATGCAAATACAGTAAAATTTATATAAATGTAATGTTGTAGTGTTAAGTCCGAAGTGTGGTTTGATACAGCACTCCATACTACTCATCGTGTGCAAGCCTCTTCACCTCCGAATAACTGTTGCAACCTACATCCTTCTGCATGTGCTTGTTGTATTCATATCTTGCTCTAAGAGTTTTTCCCTCCACACTTTCCTCCAGTTCTAAATCGGTAATCTTAAAACGTGACACATAAAGCGGATCCCCTCTTTTAATGGAGTTATTCCACAGATTTCTTTTCTCCTCAATTCTGTTCAGTATCTCTTCATTAGTTGCAAGATCTGTTCACCTAATCTTCTGTAGCACCACATTTCGAAAGCTTCTATTCTGGTCCGAAGTGATTATCATCCATGTTGCACTTGCATACAGGGCTACACTCTGGACAAATGCCTGTAGATGAGAGAGACTTCCTAACGCTTAAATCTGTACTCGATGTTAACAAATTCCTCTAGTCTAGAAACGCGTATCGTGGCGTTGCCAGTCTGTATTTTATATCCTCTCTACTTCGGCCCTAGTTGTTTATTCTATTGCCAAAATAGCAAAACTCGTAGACTTCCTATAGTGTTTTGTTTCTTAGCGTTGCGTAACTGAATTCTACTACATTCTATTATCCTTGTTTTCCTCATGTTGATTTTCATCTTATATCCTTCTTTCAAGACACTGTCCATTCCGTTCAAATGCCCTTCCAAGCCCTTTGCTGTTAAAAAAATAATAATAATAATACTATTCTTATGTTTGTTGCAGTAATGCTGTGAATGTAGCAGGTAATGCAAGTAGCAGTTTAGAGAATGCTGTCGTCAGTTGTACACGTACATTTTTGTCTGTTAGTAAATCGAGACGTCACCAAAACACACGCACAATGCACCTTTTGCATTCCGCCATACCGCGGAAGTTCAGAAGCACTGATGTTACCGACAAGATAGGATGTTTCGTCTGCAGTATTATATAAGGGGCATTCAACTGAAACCCGGTCACTAGTGTAAAGTAACGGTAACGATTTCATTAACTCAAAAATATTGTTTTACACAGTACACATACTCAAAAACTGTTGGCTTATTTATCTCATTGCGACATTAGCTGGTCGATTCCATCCTTGAAGAAGGTGGTAGGCTGCTGTCGGATCCAGGCCTGTGTAACATTACGAGTCAAGACAGCTGTAACGGAACTTGAATAGCGTAAAGTTATCGTTAAAAACGCACGCCGCGCGATTTGTTACGATTTGGTCGGTCATAATAGTAGTAACATGCTTTTGAATACAATTAAAATATAACGGCGATATCTGTTTAGCGTTATTGGAAATAATATGTAATAAATTCATGGGTAAGGTAGCCGATCCTATAAGAAGAGGTAAAATTGGGCATATTAAGGTGTTTTGCTTTATATCGACTAAGCCGATGATACGGCGTCTTTTTTTTCCGTTTACTCTTAGAAGAAGAAAAAAAAAGAAAACAAGTAACGAAGTGCTAATTGTGCGTTGTGAAAAATATAGGGGCGAATTTTAAATAGCTACAGTGTATAATCAGACTAAAAAATGGACATTCAGTTACGTAAAATAGCGGACAGTGAAGTGTGGTCACTAAATTGAGTACACCTACAGGGCGGTAAATTCCGGGATAAGTATATTCGCATCTCACGAGGGACGCGGTATTGAGACCGGTTTTTTTTATTACATCCCGGAGAGCGGGCTTCAATTTATAAAAAGGAGAAAAGCTGTATCATTATCATTGACTGTTGGTGTCAAGCAACCAAAACTGTTCATCAAAGGGTTTCGGTGAATGAGTGGTGAATGCGAAATGAAACTGTGAACGAAGTTATGTTAAATAAAGCAGAAGAGACAAGACAGTTTGGTCGTATCTGTTATTATTCCATAGACTGTAACATTTCTTCTCGTTGTACGAAGCCTTTATAGACGATCGTCATGACAATTTGCTTTGAAGGGATCTCGTTACGAGTTAAGTTTTGGGGACCTGGTCAAGAGGGGATAGTTCGTAGATCTTAACTACTGCAGCTATTCTGGAATCAGGTGCTACCGTGACCGTTGTGTGTTGTCAATGGCTTAAGGTCATCATATCTCATGCTCTAAGATCGACGCGCCTTTCCTCTTGGTATAACGGTGTCTCACGGTAACAACGACGGCGAAGGAAGATACGGTAGACCTGGACCCAGTCACACACTACGTCGTCCGTTGCCAATCGATGGCCAAGCTGATTCTGCTGTTATCCGAGACTACAGGATTCACTTCGGCACCATTTCCGGTGTGATGACACGATGAGCCTGTCCAGGACGAGCATCCTCTTCCAGTGACTCGCGCCCCCCCCCCCCCCCCCCCCAAGGAATCGATTGCGCCATTCCACGGCACTTTAACGACACAGACTGTACTCACCGTACACAGCCTTCATCCGTCGATACATTTCACGGCTTCCAACTCCCTCCGCCGCCAAAAATCGAATCACTCTTCCTTATTCCTGCTTACTCGCCTGCATGTCCGGTAGTGGACGATAGCTTTTGTGACAACCTTCTCTTTGGCACGGAACGACACTGACGCTATGCAATATCAGACGGTGCGCACGCGCAAGTCTCTCTACCAATAGGAAGCGCCACCATACCCGCAGTTACGTGGTGCCACCTTACGTCTAAGGGAAAGGTAGACTCACGGACCAGGTTTCATTTGAATGAAACTCATATTTGGAAACTGTTTTTGTATGTACACTGAGGCCTGCTGGGATTACCTTATAATATCGTGTCGGACCTCTTTTCTCTCGACATGGAATGCACTCAACAAGTCGTGAGAAGTCGTGGCGCCTCCGTGGCCGTCCATAATTCCCAAAGTGTTACCAGTGCAGAGGTGCACGATCTCACCTCTTAAATGTGTCCCAATCACGAACAATTGTGGTCCGGTGACATGTCGCGTTGTCATCCATAAAAATTCCATCGTTATTTGGGAACATCAAGTCCACGAAGGGCAGCAAACGATGTCAGAGTAGGTGAACGTAACCGTTTTCAGTCAATGATGGGTTGAGTTGGACCAGAAGGCCCAGCCCATTCTATTTAAATACATCCAATACCATTATGGAGCCACACCAGCCTGCACAGTGCCTTGTTGACAACCTGAGTCCACGGCTTCGTGGGGTCTGCGTCACACTCGATCCTTACCACCAGCTCTTACCAACTGAAATCGGGACTCATCCGACGAGGCCACGGTTTTCCAGTCCTGTGAGGTCCAACCGATATGGTCAGGAGCCCAGGAGAGGCGCTGCAGGCGATGTCGTGTGGCTAACAAAGGCACCCTCGAGTCGTCTGCTGCCATAGCCCATTAACGCCTAATTTGGTCGTTCTGTCTTAATGGATACGTTCGTCATACGTCCCACATTGATTTCTGCTGTTAGTTCACGCCGTACGTTTGTCTGTTAGCAAAAAATGGTTCAAATGGCTCTGAGCACTATGGGACTTAACATCTGAGGTCATCAGTCCCCTAGACGTAGAACTACTTAAACCTAACTAACCTAAGGACATCACACACATCCATGCCCGAGGCAGGATTCGAACATGCGACCGTAGCACCAGCGCGTTTCCGGACTGAGGCGCCTAGAACCGCTCGGCCACACGGCCGGCTTATAAAAGACAGTTCCGCCAATGCACTGCCCTTTTTTACCTTGTGCACGCGATACCACCGCCATCTGTGTCTGTCCATAAAATGACTTTTGTCACCCCATTGCATTCGGAAACTGTTTTTGCACATGAGTGTGTTTTCTCTTGTAAAGGAAGATGTGGCGAGACAGAGCAGTGTGTCAGTAGTGGTGAGTGCGCCACCAAGTGTCACTCCACAGCTCCGGCGACCGTGGCGAGAGCCTGAAAAAGTTAGCCGCGGTCCAGTGCAAGGTCGGCCGGCAGTAAGGTCTCCGCAAAAGGCCCGCCGCGTGGCCTTCACTGCTGTCCGAGTACCGGACAGGCGGGGGGCAGCTGCTGCTGTGCGTCGAAAGCTCCTCAATAGAGATTTTGTGTCGCATTCCACAAGCCCCAAAACATACGATTTTCATATTACGTGCATTGCGCTGCCACCAACTACTCCAGCTACTTCACATCAGCGACCTCAGTACTCATTAGACATCGTGAGAGACCAGAATGGGGCGCTCCGGGGAAAACACGGACTTCGAACGTGGACAGGTGATTGGGCGTCGCTTGTGTCATGCGTCTGTACGCGAGATTCCCGCACTCCTAAACGTCCGTAGGTCCACCGCTTCCCATGTGACAGTGAAGTGGAAACGTGAAGGGACGCGTAGAGCACAAAAGCGTACAGGCCGACCTCGTCTGTTGACTGACAGAGAACGCCGACAGTTGAAGAGGGTCGTAATGTGTAATACGCAGACATCTAACCAGACCATCACACAGGAATTCCAAACTGCATCAGGATCCATTGAAAGTACTACGACAGTTAGGCGGAGGGTGAGAAAACTTGGATTTCACGGTCGAGCGGCTATTCATAAGCCACGCATCACGTCGGTAAATGCCAAACGACGCCTCGCGTGGTGTAAGGAGCGTAAACAGTGGGCGATTGAACAGTGGAAAAACGTTGTGTGCAGTTACGTATCACGGTACACGATGTGGCGATCCGATGGCAGGGTGTGGGTATGGCGAATGCCCGGTAAACGTTATCTGCCAGCGTGTGTCGTGCCAACAGTAAAATTCGGAGGCGGCGGTGTTACGGTGTGGTCGTGTTTTTCATGGAGTGGCCGAGTGGTTCTAGGCGCTTCAGTCCGGAACCGCGCGACCGCTGTGGTCGCACGTTCGAATCCTGTCTCGGACATGGATGTGTGATGGCCTTAGGTTAGTTAGGTTTAAGTAGTTCTAAGTTCTGGTTGACTGATGACCTGAGATGTTAAGTCCCATAGTGCTCAGAGCCATTTGAGCCATTTCTTCAAATGGCTCTGAGCACTATGGGACTCAACTGCTGAGGTCATTAGTCCCCTAGAACTTAGAACTAGTTAAACCTAACTAACCTAAAGACATCACACACATCCATGCCCGAGGAAGGATTCGAACCTGCGACCGTAGCGGTCGCTCGGCTCCAGACTGTAACGCCTAGAACCGCACGGCCACTTCGGCCGAGCCATTTCTTCATGGAGGGGGCTTGCACCCTTTGTTGTTTTGCGTGGCACTATCACAGCACAGGCCTTCATTGATGTTTTAAGCACCTGCTTGCTTCCCACTGTTGTAGATCAGTACGGGGATGGCTATTGCAGCTTTGAACACGATCGAGCACCTGTTCATAATGCACGGCCTGTTGCCGAGTGGTTACACTACAATAACATCCCTGTAATGGACTGGCCTGCACAGACTCCTGACGTGAATCCTATAGAACACTTTTGGGATGCCGACTTGGTGCCAGACATCACCGACCGACATCGATATCTCTCCTCAGTGCAGCACTCCGTGATGAATGGGCTGCCATTCCCCAAGAAACCGTCCAGCACCTGATTGATCGTATGCCCGCGGGAGTGGAAGCTGTCATCAAGGATAAGGGTGGGCGAACGCCATATTGAATTCTAGTATTACTGATGGAGGGCGCCACGGACTTTTAAGTCATTCTCAGCCAGGTGTCCGGATACTTTTGATCACTTAGTGGTGTGATGAAAACGTCGCGGAAATTTTTGTTTTTCTTAAAGATTCTTTATTTAGACACCAACATGAATTGTATCCCCTTCGAAATACGCCCCCCCCCCTCAAATATAATACAATTTTTTTCACTCTTGGAAGCACTTCTGGAAGTCTTTATTGTTACGCCGTCCAGCGCCTTTGGCTATTCTGTTTTTATCTCATCAGTGGTGGCCAAACGCCGTCCTTCAACGGTTTTCTTCAGCCTCGGGAATAGAAAGAAGTCGCACGGTGCCAAGTCCGGCTTATACGGTGGCACGACGTAACGGTTTTGATTTTTGCCAATAAATCACGAACAAGCATTGAGGTGAGAACGGGAGCATTACCGTTATGCAATTTCCGCGAGAGATTTTGTCACAATTCCGGGCGTTTTCTTCTGATTGCTTCAGGCAAACGGCGCATAACTTCCAGGTAGTAATTGTCGGTACGACGACAAGGCAGGAAATCGAATAAAAGAGTAAGAAGAACCTCCACATGTCATAGAGATTCCCGAATTTTTTTCGGCCAGGCAGTTTCCATTGGGACGATTGGGCCTCTGTTTCGGCTTCATATCCATATACCCACGTTTTGGATCATTGACTTCATTCAGCAATTCCTGAGCGATGTCTATGCGACGTCGTTCTAGATCGAAATTCAGTAGTTTCGCAACAAACTTCGTTGTTACACGTTTCATCCCCGAAATATGCGATAAAATTGCTTTGCGTGAGCCAGAGGATATGCCGACATCATCAGCTACATGTCTAGTGGTTATTCAGCGATTTCCCAGAACAATATTTTTTTTGCTATTACCACATTGTCGTCAATAATTTATGTGCTAGGACGGCCAGGGCGTTCGTCGGCTTCATCGTCTTCTCGACACTCTTCGAAATGTGTACACCAATCGAGAAGTTTTGTCATACACGCCAAAAGTCACAGTCAACACTTAAAATGTGGTGCTGCACCTTATTCCAGTTTTCAAACAAAATTTAATGCAAATTCTCTGATTCATCTTTTTCGAAAGTTAAAATTCGCCGGCCGGCCGAAGTGGCCGTGCGGTTAAAGGCGCTGCAGTCTGGAACCGCAAGACCGCTACGGTCGCAGGTTCGAATCCTGCCTCGGGCATGGATGTGTGTGATGCCCTTAGATTAGTTAGGTTTAAGTAGTTCTAAGTTCTAGGGGACTAATGACCTCAGAAGTTGAGTCCCATAGTGCTCAGAGCCATTTGAACCATTTTTTTTTTTTTTTTTAAATTCGCCGAGCAGAAGAAAACCCGTATGACCTTTAGGACTGTCAGCAATAAACTAAATATTTAATAACGGCTGAAAATTCATACGTATATGACTGACATGTCTACCAAGCAGTTAAAGAAACTGAAAATCGGATTATGACGCATGCGAAAGTAAAAAATAGCTTCCTTTTTTGTCACACCTCGTACGTCCAGGCAGATGTCTACGCATAGATAGGCAACTTTCGTAAATTAGGGGCTGGTGATTTCTTTGTGCGGAGCTGGCGTTCGATATCGTCTATGAAGTGTTCCATCGGGTTTACGTCGTACGAATTTGGTGGCCATGATATGAACGTGAGTTGAGTGCCGTGTTCCTCGAGCCAGTGTAGCACACTGTGACACGGACCATTAGCCTCCTGGAAGAGGGGAGCACACGAAGGATGCAGAGATAGAGAGGTGGTTTGCAGTGATGCGCACGTGCCTGCAATTATTGCCACAGATTTGGGTACGTGGACGAACTGGCGAATGTTGCCCATGGTATGATACTGCATCCCCACTGACTGCATCCGTGACGTGATGCATGTTTCCAACAGCCGTTCACTAGCCATCAAGTATTAAAGGTAGGGACTACACTACTGGCCATTAAAATTGCTACACCAAGAAGAGTTGCAGATGATAAGCGCGTATTCATTCGACAAATACATTATACTAGAACTGACATGTGATTACATTTTCACGCAATTTGGGTGCATAGATGTTGAGAAATCAGTACTCAGAACAACCACTTCTGGTCGTAATAACGGCCTTGATACGCCTGGGCATTGAGTCAAACAGAGCTTGGATGGCGTTTACAGGTACAGCTACCCATGCAGCTTCAACACGATACCACAGTTCATCAACAGTAGTGACTGGCGTATTGTGACGAGCCAGTTGCTCGGCCACCATTGACCTGACGTTTTCAATTGGTGAGAGATCTGGAGAATCTGCTGGCCAGGGCAGCAGTCGAACATTTTCTGTGTCCAGAAAGGCCCGTACAGGACCTGCAACATGCGGTCGTGCATTATCCTGCTGAGATGTAGGGTTTCGCAGGGATCGAATGAAGGGTAGAACCACGGGTCGTAACACATCTGAAATGTAACGTCCACTGTTCAAAGTGCCGTCAATGCGAACAAGAAGTGACAGAGACGCGTAACCAATGGTACCCCATAGCATCACGCCGGGTGATACGCCAGTATGGCGATGACGAATACACGCTTCCAATGTGCGTTCACCGCGATGTCGCCAAATACGGATGCGACCATCACGATGCTGTAAACAGAACCTGGATTCATCCGAAAAAATGACGTTGTGCCATTCGTCCTCCCAGGTTCGTCGCTGAGTAAACGATCACAGGCGCTTCTATCTTTGATGCAGCGTCAGGGGTAACCGCAGACGTGGTCTCCGAGCTGACAGTGCATGCTGCTGCAAACGTCGTCCAACTGTTCGTGCAGATGGTTGTTGTCTTGCAAAGGTCCCCATCTGTTGACTCAGGGATCGAGACATGGCTGCACGATCCGTTACAGCCGTGCGGATAAGATGACTGTCTTCTCGACTGCTAGTGATACGAGGCCGTTGGAATCCAGCACGGCGTTCCGTATTACCCTCCTGAACCCACCGATTCCATATTCTGCTTACAGTCATTGGATTTCGACCAACGCGCAGCAATGTCGCGATACGATAAACTGCAATCGCGAAAGGCTACAATCCGACCTTTATCAAAGTCGGAAACGTGATGGTACGCATTTCTCCCCTTACACGAGGCATCACAACGTTTCACTAGGCAACGCCGGTCACCTGCTGTTTGTGTATGATAAATCGGTTCGAAACTTTCCTCGTGTCAGCACGTTGTAGGTGTCGCCACCGGCGCCAACCCAGTGTGAATGCTCTGAAAAGCTAATCATTTGCATATCACAGCATCTTCTTCCTGTCGGTTAAATTTCGCATCTGTAGCACGTCATCTTCGTGGTGTAGCAATTTTAATGGCCAGTAGCGTATATATAATACTTGAAGCAGCTTCTCATGGCGCGCAAATTACGTAGACTTTATTCGGCCAGTATTTGAAAACTAGAGCACTGAGATAGCAACTCCCAACAAACTTTACACTTAATTTCAAACCTTTCCTCTACTTTTGCCTCTCTTTAAAGGTTTACGTGTATAACTTCACATATTGAGCACAGTAAGTTATTTGTGAGCACAATTTTGAAGCTGTTTTATATATGGCGATTCGATTATTCAAAGATTGACGTCGGAAGGTTGCTATTAGTAACAGAGTTTGGTAATTATCTGTGAAACGGGTTGCTAGACCTACTGGTGATGTAATGGACATGAAAGTGGTAAGCATTATAGTTGGTACTAATCGACAAAACCGATGGCAGGAAGGCGTAGCGGAAACTGGGTTCGAATGAGATTGATATTGTTGCAGGGAAACTGCCTACGATAAAGGAAGCGGGAATAGACGAAAAAAGAGAGGGTTGGAGTCGATCTTTTTGTTTATGCCTCAGGGAGACCGGATGTAACTAAAGAGAAGTAATGCTGGTGATCGATAAGAAAGTACAGAGCGCTATAGGGCGTTGTTTAAAGGTAAAATACCTCTTCAAAAATGAATAATAAAAATTATTGGACTCCAGTTGCTGTGTGGGTATTAAATATTTTACCCGTGTTTTGTATAAGACCCGTTGTAATTGCTTTATAACTATTAGAAAGAGAGATATCCGCATCGCGCAATCTAAAAATAGAAAAAAAAATTGCACCTGGATCAGAAATGGAAATTTGCCCTCGCGTATCCTGACGCAAAACTCAACCGACTACAGTAAAAGGCAGCATAGCTACGCAGTATTGAATGGAGATACTTGTCGTCCATGTTATTACATTGTTGCCAAATTCCCTCTCTTTGACGTCAGTTTTGTAATGAAAATGACGATCACAAATAATTGATCATAACGGCTGCCACCAGAATCGCATGATCGATTTACAATCGCACCTTCGATATGTATCGTTTGGACCCCGCGACTTCGATAGGCAATCATTCTTGGAAATTACCTGTGAATGCCTCACTTGGCACCCGCTGTGTTGACTGCACAACTGCTGGCCAGCCCTGGACGATGATCTGTAAACAAGTGGGCGGGGCCTGCCCTTCTATCTTCTGAGTACGCTTCTGTTCGTTGTGGTCCACTCCTTGGCGGATTGTACTCGGCCGGCAGTTGGCCGAGGCGGAGTCGATACCGCCCGTGGCGCTGGCAGAACTCACGCAAGTGGCGAGTTTATATGGCACTGTCACCAGCTCGCATCATTGCGCCTGAGATGCATTTGCCCTGGCTGTGTCTTGTTCGGACGACACAGCACGTTCCACGAATGCTCACGTCCGCTTTGCAGCGCGGCGTGTGGCCCGTCGTGCTTGCTCATGCGCCAACCTGCGGTTACTAGGCAACAAGCGACGCTGCTGAGCTGTCGGTAACAAAGGCTCGTCTCCTGGGCTGCAATCCGCTGTGTTGGGGCTCCCAGACGCTCAAGCAAGATTCAAGAAAGGGTCGCACAAGCCTTCTGCACTCAGTCTATTTGGCAGGTGCGCTACTCTTACCAACAACTCTCCCAATAAACCGAGTCAGCCATTCGCCTCCCCTACTACTAAACGTATTGCTCGTTTCGTTTCTTATAGTCTGACAGAGCTATGCCTTGATATTTGATGGACGTGTCAGTCAAGCCGCATACAATTAGTATTGTATTAGAAATTTACGTCAATGTTTCTCGCGCCCTTCCGCATTAACTTGCATTTATTCACGTCTGTATTACTACGAGCCCATTTGTAGGTTGACCATCCAGTGGCTTCCAGGAGCCTCAGTAATTGTATATTCAGTATTCAAATAATTATTGACTGCATTTAAAAATTTCAAATTCTGTCATAATCTAATCGCGTTAAGGGGCTCCGGAACGCCCTATACTTGCAATATTAAAATAACGCTTATAAATTACATCTTTCCTCACAAAGTATTTGAGGTAGGAAGTTGAACTTTTTACAGATTATTTATTGGAATATGGGCTACAACTTAACACAGGGATTTTACAAAATTTTTGTTCAGTTATTAAAGATGATTTTTTTTCAATTGTAATGAAAATTCACATTTTTTTGAAATTTTTTATTTATATATTCAAAAATATACAGTTTTTTGGAAAAAGGCTGTGTTAAATTATGCAGAAGGTACTGTGTAACATTTATTGAAAGTTTGAAACAAATATGTATGGAAGATCCTTAGAAAACATGTAATTAGTATGAGAAAATAAAAGTTTTGGGAATCGAGCGACAAAGATTGGATTAACTTTTTAGTGCATTCCAGGTCCATAGGATGGATTATCTTCATCCTCTGCAACTCCTCCTCCAGCTTCCTCTTGTTCCTCCTCCTGTTTACTCTTGCTTGTATTTCTAGACTCTTTACAGCCCTGTCTGCAGCCCGAAGGCGTTCCTTGTCTAAAGCAAGCATCGCTCGTACCATGTTAGAACCTATCTTCATTCCCATATTTCTAAATACCTTGCACCTTACAATGTTGCCATCATTGAAAGTCGCAACAGCATCATACACACCAAAGTGAAGTGTTTCTATTCCAACAAATACAGTCTTGGGGATTCTCAACCATATAACACTATTTACACTTTCATTGGGGTTTTGAGTTTTTCCGTGAATACACTTTTTCAACAGTTCAGGTGCTGCTAAGTCTCTGAAAATAGGTTTTATCACCTCCATTATTGCATGAGGCAGACTATGCTTATGAGTGTACACTTCACCAGTTAGCAATCCTTTGTTATATTTACACCAACTGTCTTCTTCTTTGGGACACAAGCTATGTTGGGGATTTTCATCGTCTTTATTGTTTACAGTAATAACACATACCTTTGGCTTTCCAACATTTCTCCTTTTCTTAAAAGCCTTCAGAGGATTTCTAATAACTTTACTTTTACTCATTATTATACTTCAACAAAACAGAGACTCAAGAAACAGAATTAATTACGAATATTTTCGAGATAACGACAGAGTAAATAAACATGAAACAATCGACAATCACACCAGCGATATATATTGAACCATCACAGGTTAGCCACAACACATACTTTATCTCACATCACGAAAATGTACCTGATGAACACGGACGTTAATAATAACACCATTTGACAGCAGTTTAACAGCGCCACAGTGGGTCACGCCCATGTAGAACACATTTCAAAAAAAATTTAAAAATAGTTGTAGTCTTCGGAATTGAATAAATTATATATCTATTAAAAGGTAATAGTCTGCAGATTCAGAAAACTCAAAAAAAGTAAAAATTGAACTTTTCATGAATTTGAGCCTTTCCGGAGCCCCTTAAAGGTTTAAGATTTAATACAATAAGTGAAAAGTTAGGTAGTGTATACACAGGATGAGTCAGCTGACCCTGCTGATGTCGTTTTATGCAGCCCGCAATTCTATATGACTTTCAGAATCACACGCGCGAGGTTTTCATGCTGTCCAGCTCGCTATGCGCAAACTTACAGTTGTACAGAAAAAGTGAACATGACCTTTCGTACAAAATACAATGTAGTCATATTTTATACTGGGATGTGTTTTCGCTGCAGGCCACGGCTTTGCAGTTATTTAAGAAAAACTTACAGACGTGACCTTCAGACTCGATTCCACCCCATCCCCCCCATGCTCATCCCTCACCAGTCAGGATTGCTAGTATGTTGTTCGTCGTGCTACTCCCTCCTACCACCGACCAAAAATTTCCGACTACACGATCTGTTTCCGATATCGGACATGTTTTGGTTTCTGTTTATTATGCTGAGGGTGATGAAATGAAAAAAAGACTTTTGTATACGTTAACGCTAAAACTACTTACGTTGATAATTCGATCCAAAATCAACTGTTATAAGGTCAGTAGTTTGATACTCGCATGGCTTGACCAACACAATGATCTAATTATTTATTTTATACTGTTAAAATTCACAATATTGTTAGGTAAAATTTACACAAATAGTAAATGCTACAGTACGTCGGTGGCGTAATATAATCAGTCAGTGAAGAGCGTAAAATTCGTGCAGTCACAAATTTTTGTAGTAGGGTGAGCCATGAGCAGCATACTAGAAATCCTGACCCCTGGGGGCTGACTGCAGGAGGGGGGATGCGTTTGAAGGCAAGTTTTTTACGTTTTTCTCGAATAATTAGAAAACTACGGCCTCCAGAGGAAATGTATCCTTGTATAGAGTTTAACTACATTCAATTCCTACAAAAAGGTCCTGTTCGTATGTATATATTTGCAAGTCTGATAGTTTGTACGTAGCGAGCGATAGAATATGAAAATCTCGCACGTTGTTTTTGAAGGTGAGAGATAGAATTGCGTATTGCATGAAACTACATCGGTAGGACAGATGAATAACCCCGTATGTCGTCAAGCGGCATATCTCACGATGCGCAGACTACCCATTCTGTATTCATCCAGTATTTGAGAATGAGAACACTTAGCGACTTCCAGTAAACTCTAATTTCGAACTCCGTTTGAACTTTTTCTATCTTACATGGTTAACGCCATATGCTTAACACTTTAATTCATTTGTACAGTAATTAGCTGGTTTATACACTGAAGCGTCAAAGAAGCTGGTGTAGGCATAGTATTCATATACAGGTATATGTAAATAGGCAGAACATGGCGCTGCGGTCAGCAACGCCCATATAAGACAACAAATGTCATGCGCAGTTGATAGATCGATTACTGCTGCTACAACGGCAGGTTATCACGATTTAAGTGAGTTTGGTGCTATAGTCGATACACGAGTGATGGGACACAGCATCTCCGAGGTAGCGATGTAGTGGGGATTTTCCGGTACGACCATTTCACGAGTGTACCGTGAACATCAGGAATCCGATAAAACATCAAAGCTCCCACATCGCTGCGTCCGGAAAAACATCCTGCAAGAACGGACCAACAACTACTGAAGAGAATCGTTCAACGTGCTCAATTGAGCATTTCTGGGAATGCCTTGCAACGTGCTGTTCAGAAGAGACATCCATCGCTGGTACTCTTACGGATTTATGGACAGGCCTGCAGGATTCATGGTGTCAGCTCCCTCCAGCACTACTTCGGGCATTATCAGAGTCCATGCCACGTCGTGTTGCGGCACTTCTGCGTGCTAGCGGGGTCCCTACACGATATTAGGCAGACGTACCAGTTTCTTGGGCTCTTCAGTGTACATGGGACTTCGCTTTTTTAAAAAGGGTTACCGCTTTTCAACCATCTGTCGATTCGCCGCTCCAAATAGAAATTTTGTCCGAATCATCTCGAATCCCCCCCCCCCCCCCCCTCCCACAGTCACTCAACGACGACGCCACCTCCTCTAGTACAGCGTTGTCAAGTGTCAGATTGCTGGCCGCTCTACCCACACAGGTCGTTTATGTCGTGGCAGCAATCCGTCACCTTGCCGCGTGATATGTTCGGAGTAGCACGTGTGTGCACAAATCGCGGTGGTCGATTGCTGATCACTCGTAACTGCAGTGTGATCTGACAAATCGCGTGCTTGTGGCGATAAGGGTGCAGCTGGTTTGTGTAGACGTGGTTTTGTAGTTTTGTTTCGTTTCGATGTGCCCAGCCGGAGTAAGAACGTTGTTAGAAGAAATGGTTATTCAGTGTTATGCACCACTCTGAATAATGAAGTTGAAACCGGAGTTGCCGCAGTAATACGACGCCTGTCGGCGAGCTGTCTGGGGGCGAGTTTTGTAAACACGGGAAAGGGCCTGTCACAAGGCGGAGCCGTCACCAGCCGGACGAAGTACAGGTAGTTTCGCTTCCGCCGTCCTCTGGAGTTTTCCATAGCACCGGAACGGTGGAAGAGGCAGCTGGAGTCTCGCTGACGTGAACGAGTCAAAGACTCACAAAAAATGGCTGTGGCTAACGATTCAGAAACTTAGTAGTTAAACCATAAAAACTATGCAAATACATCGGGCTGATAACGGTTGGATCCGCGTGCATTGCCGCTCGAATAATAATTCTATTCCAGAAATTATAGCAGTTACATCAGCACAGTTCTAGGAACATTATTAGAAACTGATCGTTAACCGTAGCAATAGCAAGGCTTTCCCGTAACGCGCATTACAAACGTGATTGGAGGGGGGCTGCCGTACATTGTGTCCACGCTAAAAAAATTTAAAAAAGCAAAATTCGTTGATATGGTGTATTAACACTTTTTTAAAAGGTACTGATGTGTAAGTGGGGCCCAGAACGGAAAAATACCTTTGAGCAAACTCTTAGCAGTATCACTTAACATGTAATACCGACTTAACGACCACAAAAAAAATATAAAATATAGAAATTTCGCTCGTTGATGGTGACTTTCACTCTCACCAGACTTTATAAAGAGATGTTGATGTTAGAGTAAAGCCAGGAACCTGGATATGTTAAACACGGCGTTGATTGGGAAAAGTGACAGCTGCTACTGAGACTTAAATTATTGAGTTAAGTTTAATTGGAAAAATTAAAACATATTTGGAATGTGATAGACGAACTCATGAAAAACAATAAACTTTTTTTTGTTTTCAAAAAATTAAAATATAAAGTAACCAATTACAGTATTTTCAAAAGGCGGCTATAAAGTACCCTCCGCCCTTCTCATTTTTTGTATTGCTAGGATTAAAAGTCGGCACCATTCGGAACACTTCGTTTCGACTGTTCTCTGTTTCGGAATGTTTACACTTTAGTTGCCTCACGAAGAGTTGTCGTTGTGTGATCGGATGATCAGTTGATTAACGACATTAATACTGTACTTACACTTAAATGAATTATGCAGTATGAGACACGATCATAAATGCCTATTAAGTGTTTTGAATCCTCTTGTTTCTTCTCTCACTGCGTTGCATT
Source organism: Schistocerca nitens (assembly GCF_023898315.1). Lineage (NCBI taxonomy): Eukaryota > Metazoa > Arthropoda > Insecta > Orthoptera > Acrididae > Schistocerca > Schistocerca nitens. Next base: position 153,911,274 of record NC_064625.1, on the reverse strand, counting down.
ACAACAGCCTTAATCTGTATCGCATTTGAAGATAATCGTCTCTATAATGCACGTTTACGAATCCATATTTTCCGTTTGAAATTAAATGCCAGTACCGGAAGACCAGCAGTAAAACATTCCTCCCCCCTCACCCCTCTGACTGCCCTTAACGTCTCGGTGGCTACGCTTCTTACGCCTCTGCCCGGTAGGTAGCGGCCAGATTCAGCAGCGTCAGTTCCTCGTTTAAAATTAAACTCATCTTGGAAACATTATCGTCTCTGGAAGAATTTTTCCTTGTTGCTGAGCACAAATCTACACTCATAAGAAGCTTTTAAGGTTAATGATGTTCGTGGATTGCTTGCACAGCTGACAAGCTGGGAACACTGCCCTAGATACGAGGCATGGTTCAAATGGCTCTGAGCACTATGGGACTCAACTTCTGAGGTCATAAGTCCCCTAGGACTTAGAACTACTTAAACCTAACTAACCTAAGGGCATCACACACATCCATGCCCGAGGCAGGACTCGAACCTGCGACCGTAGCGGTCGCGCGGTTCCAGACTGAAGCGCCTAGAACCGCTCGGCCACCCTGGCCGGCTACGAGGCATGTTCAGAAAGTAAGTGTACTGTGGCTGTTAATTAAAAAGGGATGCCCGCATTGAGTAGTAGCGGGAGATCCCCTAACCAGAGTGAGCGTCGCAGGAAGACGGTAGTACGTCAGTTCATGCTGTAGTGTCTAGAAGCGTGAAAAATGTCAGTAAGAAATCACGGCAAGTGCGAGCCATGTGCTGTTACCCGCTTCCTACTCGCGGAGAGAGTAACACCTTTCGATTTTTTTTTTTTTTTTCACGAATCAGAACGGTTTACGGCGCAGAAGTTACGAACAGAACGAGTGTGTTTAAGTGGTGTAGGGACATCAGTGGAGGCAGAAGAAATGTTCATGCCAAGCCGAGGAGTGAAAGACCTTCCAATTTGACTGATGATGATGTGCAAAAAATCGAGGAGGTACGCGAAGACAGCCGATCGACAGTATATGAAATTTCTGCTATGGTTCCACAATTCCTCGGAAGTCTCTTTGTGAGACACCCGTAGAAATAGGGTCTCTAGCAAGAACGAGTTTCTTGGGCGACGTGAAACGGAAGGTGAGGATTATCTGAAGTATGACAGGTGACGACGCGTCGGTGGCTCGTCACACACCTGAGACAAAAAGACAGTCGTCACAGTCGCGTCACACCAGTATCCTTTCTGCCAAAAAATACAAAACCACAGTTTTGAGCAAAAGAATTATGGCCTCAGTGTTTTGGGACAAAAGGCATTTTGATCGAATTTCTGCCTCGGGGGGACAACCAGTGCACAACGATATTGTGAGACACTAAAACAACTCAAAAGGAACATTGAAAACAAAAGGAGGGGAATGCTGACGAGAGAAGTGTGCTTATTGCACGACAACGCCCGTTCTGACACAGCTTTAGCCATCAAGCACTTTTGATTGGAATGTTTTGAGCCAAATCTGCTATTCCCCTTACTTGAAGTCTGCAGATTATCATATTTTCACCTCCCTAAAGGTACACATGAGCAGAATTAAATTTTTCAACTCACGAGCAGGCGCAGGAAGAGGTTCTCAAGCGGGGAAAGATACTGGCGGGAGAATATTTCGAGGAAGGCATAAACAAGCTTGTGCCACGGGTCACCACATCCATTGAACGAGATCGCCATTTTGTAGAAAAATACTCAGCAGGTGTATCAACAATATCGTGTATTTTTTTTCAAATACACATTTTTCTAAAAAAATGTAAAAATCTAGTACCGTTATTTCCTGAACATGCCGTACATATGAAGCTGGATTTGTGACGGTGTGTCTGCACGACACGGCATACCAGTACAAAATTTATTTAGTTCACTGAGTCGTTATTTTAATAGCATTTCTTACGCATCACTCGCACGAATTTAAAATACTAGCGGCGCTATTTTGTGATACTCAACTTTGTAACAAGTAGTATCCATAATAAAAAAAGACTAGTCCATTGTGAAGCAGCGATGTTGAGCTATAAGAAGCGAAACAGTCCATTATTTGAACCGAACTGTTTCCTCAGAATCGATTGAGAAATAATTAGTATCCTTTGTGGACGTCATTAAACACACACAGTGTGTGTGCAGCAGCGTCACGGAGAAGGCGCTCTGCAGCAGACGACGGACACCGCCTGCTCATCATCCGCGTCAGTATTGCAGCCACATGTTCGGCAACATTGCAGGCCACTATTGCCCGACAATGTTTGCACAAATAAATTTGTGGGCCAGACGTGTATACGCAGGCCGCATTGTGGCGGCGAAATGGAAGTAAGTTTGCTAGCGGTGGCGAGAGCGACAGTCCTGCGTATTTATTCCACAAAGAAAACATTAGTACGAAAAAGAGAAATCGTGCTTTGTGGATGCGTTCTTTTTGAAACCTTAACTCGATAACTTTTCGAGTGTGCCGAAACACGATTTTGAAAATCTTGTTTTAAGCACTAAGTCCGAGAATTGGCAAAACCAGTACCAGTATAAAAAACAGAATACAAATTACTACCAGTTTGATGATCGCGTTTCAACTTTTGGCTACTGGGAATTCAAGGAGGCGTATGTGTAAAACATTCTCGGACTTCTTACCGCGTCAATTCTGGAAGATAAAACCTGGAGCTTTCGACGATTACCTCCATCGTCTTCGTGACAAGCAAATGACTGTCAAAACTGCTGCTGTGATGGCGTTATATAGCCCACAGACGGCTTCTGATTGGGCGATCAGCCTATATCCTGAACTGAAGAAGTCGAAGGATGTTTTAGTGTAACGGTGCTGTCGTTTAAGACTTCGTTCTCATACAGAAGTATGACGTCCCACTCCAAAGTATAGACCTACTTGTTATCGATATGTCTCTTAGTTGCAGGCGTTTGCGACGCTATTGTGAAAACGCACGAGGAATTTACGAAGATTGATCGCAATAATAATCAAATTTTTAATGTAATACTTGTGTTACCTGCAGCTGTGCTCGCTTACCAGTTGTTTTGACGCGATGAATGATGGTGGGTAAGTAAGCTACTGTACGTGTAGTGTCAGCCGCTCTCAAGAGAGTGCTTGTTCGGATAAGCGTAACTCGATATATGGCCTGCAGGATCACACGATCTGAAATCACATCTCTTGTGGCTCTGGGCGCATCTAAAAGAACGCGTTTGCCAGGGACACATTCGGTCTCCACCTGAGCTGAAGACCAGTGTACAGGAATATGTTGCTGATGTTCCACGGGATCTGCTGCAAGCAGCTGTTGACCACGCCGCTGTGCAGCATCTTGTCGACGTCTCCGATGCTCAGACAGGTAAGCGGCGGGTAATAATTGTAACTCGAGCTCAATCCCACGAGACCGGTGGTCTGAGGCACCTTGTCACGGTTCGCGCGGCTACCCCGTCGGAGGTTCGAGTGCTTCTCTGGCATGGGTGTGTGTGTTGTCCTCAGCGTAAGTTAGTGTATAAGCCTAGGGACCGGTAACCTCAGCAGTTTGGTCCCATAGGAACTTACCACAAATTTCCAAATTTTCCAGTCCCACGAGCAGTTCCTGAGTGGACGGCTGGGAAATTATCTCAATTAGAACATCTTGACAACCACTTATTCCAACAACCAAATGAGTTTCCAGAACCTACTATCCACTTGAGCCACTAGATCACATACTAAGTGCAGATGTCCAACGCCGAAGGGTACATTTGTTTCATAGCATTCTTAAACTATTTACCATCAACGTCTCCCGACGCCAACGGATTTCGGTCTGCTGATAACGGACAATTTCGTAACTGCTGAAGCATAACCTCCTAGAAGTCTAACGACTATTACCGAAGCCTTAACAAAAACGGTAAATATTGGCAATAGATCCTTTCCGTTCACTTCTGCCTTGAGGACCACCGTCAACCTGCAGCCTCGCTAATCAACCCACAAGCTGTCGGCCTAAGCAGCGCACCAATTAAATCCGCATTAATATACTCTGAAGCACCAAAGAAACTGGTATGTGTATTCGAATACAGGTATACGTAAACAGGCAGAACACGGCGCTGCCGTCGGCAACGCCAATATAAGACAAGTGTCTGCCGCGGTCATTGGATCGGTTACTGCCGCTACAGTGGCAGGTTATCAAGTCAAGTGAATTTGAACGTGGTGTTATTGTCGACGCACCTGCGATGGGACACAGCATCTCGGAGGTAGCAGAGAAGTGGGGATTTTCGCGTACGACAATTTCACGAGTGTACCGTGAATATCAGGAATCTGATAAAACATCAAAACATAGCTCTGTGTGGAAAAAGATTCTGTAAGAACAGGACCAATGACGACTGAAGAGAATCGTTCAACGTGACAGAAATGCAATACTTCCGTAAACTGCTGCAGGTGGTGTAATCCGGAAGAAGTTGGTTGTATTTAAATGCCATGTAATCTGCAAGATAGTTTGTGAATCTCGGGATTGGCAGTCATTATTGGCTCCTGGAGCAGATCTACTTCCTGTTCACTGAAATTAGTGGAATCCAAATCAGCTGTCATATTTCCAGTTACATTAATACACGAGTCGCTTGTAATGAACTTTATGAAGCCCTTTTCGGTTTCTTCCGTTGGAGTAACGGCATCTGAGTAATAATATATAGCCATAACGGATGTATCTGCCGAAATGGGCGTGTCGTCCATATTTCCAGTCAGTATTAGAAGCCACATTCTATGTTTCTCTTCTAAAGATGTTGGGCTGTTGTAAATGCACGAGGACCACGAGTTTTAGAAATAAAGTTCTCCAGTCTTGGTTTGGTCTCGAAGCCGAGATGTAGAAGCTCCCATACTCTTTATGTCACTGTAAAGTTCAAAGAGAGTTTAGTAAAATTATCAAACCCTTCTGGAATGGCAGCAGGCATCGCTTTTCTTCTTCCACAGCGCATGTTGAAACGAATCTCGAAGAAGCGCTATAGTGCGTTCTCCCAGCCTCCTTTGACGAGGTGTCCTGTCATCCTTAGGAACCACTGAGCTTAGGATATGAAAGGTGTCATTGATTAGTTCGAAAAAATTATCTTCTGGTTTTTGTTTAGAAAGTATTCAATAGCGCGCGCACGTGTGTGTGTGTGTGTGTGTGTGTTTTACTGCGCCTGCGCCACTGCACACGCGCAGCTCGCTGCCACCGATGTAAATTCAGCACCTAGTGGAGGACGCACGTTCGAAGGTGTGAGCATTGTTTTTTAACTAATTTGACAGAAATATGTTTTTGAAAGGTGACTGTGACCCTGGATTACACATTGTGTATAACTGTTCTGTCGCAGAGTATGAAATTCATTTATGTGACATTGGTGCGCAGAAAGATGGTATACAAAAAGCACTGTTAGAAGAACTCAGTCGTGAAAGTGACGTAAGTGACTTTCGTGATGAAACTGATTCTGAAGCTGATGCTCCTGCAGCAGTTGCGGACAATAGCGAAACTGATTCGTCTGCCGGTTCTTCAGGCAGCAGTGAAGAAAATACAGTCGTCCACGATAATTTTTGGAATACAGCCGTCCCAAATAAGAGGCCTGCTAGCAGCCGTTAATAGTGAAGTTCATATTCCAATAGATGGGAAATAATGAACGAACTGATCAATGAATAGTTGAGAACACCTCAAAGTATTCGTGTAATTTGTGCATTTCATTAAGTGTATAGCATTTTCATCTAATTAAACAGCAAATAAAGTCCTTAGATTCGGATTACTTTCAAGTTTCTACAATACATACGGCTGTTGGTAAATTATTGCATCAAGGAAAAAAATCAGTTTAGTACATGAGAGTCCAATTTCATTTTATAATATTCTACTTTCCTATTCAGAAAAGCACCACCTTGAACCACTAGAGATAGGACGTTCATGTTCTGCAAAAACGATTAACATATGAACAATGTCGGTCAGCGGATTCAGGGTCAACATCGATATCGGGGCACAATGCGGCTCTCGTTGTTGCTATAAAATAAAGTTAATGGATCAGTGTGACCTGGGCAGACGTATGCGCGAACCGTACCGTCAAATCTGAGAGTTTGAAAGAGGGCGCATTCTTGGCATGAGGGAATGTGATGCATCCATCCGGCTCGTGTGGGACGAAGCGCTTCTGGCAGTGCAGGCAGCTAGTGTGTGCCGAATGGTTGACGGAAGGCCGCAGAACACGGCGAGATGAGCCGCGTCGCACCACCCAGACCACCTCCCAGCCGCGCCGCAGAGATCGTCACCAGATCCGAATGGCATTGCTAGACAGATCTGCGGCTCTTGGCGTAACAGTGGAACGGTGTAACAATGTGTGAAAACATTCTAGATGGCAGTGGACAGGAATGGCATCAGTTAGTGTTTTCGGACGAGTCCGGGTTGTGTTTGTTTGAAAATGATGGCCGCGGTTTGGTTCACCGCAGACAGTGGGAGCGGCATAATACACTCCTGGAAATTGAAATAAGAACACCGTGAATTCATTGTCCCAGGAAGGGGAAACTTTATTGACACATTCCTGGGGTCAGATACATCACATGATCACACTGACAGAACCACAGGCACATAGACACAGGCAACAGAGCATGCACAATGTCGGCACTAGTACAGTGTATATCCACCTTTCGCAGAAATGCAGGCTGCTATTCTCCCATGGAGACGATCGTAGAGATGCTGGATGTAGTCCTGTGGAACGGCTTGCCATGCCATTTCCACCTGGCGCCTCAGTTGGACCAGCGTTCGTGCTGGAGGTGCAGACCGCGTGAGACGACGCTTCATCCAGTCCCAAACATGCTCAATGGGGGACAGATCCGGAGATCTTGCTGGCCAGGGTAGTTGACTTACACCTTCTAGAGCACGTTGGGTGGCACGGGATACATGCGGACGTGCATTGTCCTGTTGGAACAGCAAGTTCCCTTGCCGGTCTAGGAATGGTAGAACGATGGGTTCGATGACGGTTTGGAAGTACCGTGCACTATTCAGTGTCCCCTCGACGATCACCAGTGGTGTACGGCCAGTGTAGGAGATCGCTCCCCACACCATGATGCCGGGTGTTGGCCCTGTGTGCCTCGGTCGTATGCAGTCCTGATTGTGGCGCTCACCTGCACGGCGCCAAACACGCATACGACCATCATTGGCACCAAGGCAGAAGCGACTCTCATCGCTGAAGACGACACGTCTCCATTCGTCCCTCCATTCACGCCTATCGCGACACCACTGGAGGCGGGCTGCACGATGTTGGGGCGTGAGCGGAAGACGGCCTAACGGTGTGCGGGACCGTAGCCCAGCTTCATGGAGACGGTTGCGAATGGTCCTCGCCGATACCCCAGGAGCAACAGTGTCCCTAATTTGCTGCGAAGTGGCGGTGCGGTCCCCTACGGCACTGCGTAGGATCCTAAGGTCTTGGCGTGCATCCGTGCGTCGCTGCGGTCCGGTCCCAGGTCGACGGGCACGTGCACCTTCCGCCGACCACTGGCGACAACATCGATGCACTGTGGAGACCTCACGCCCCACGTGTTGAGCAATTCGGCGGTACGTCCACCCGGCCTCCCGCATGCCCACTATACGCCCTCGCTCAAAGTCCGTCAACTGCACATACGGTTCACGTCCACGCTGTCGCGGCATGCTACCAGTGTTAAAGACTGCGATGGAGCTCCGTATGCCACGGCAAACTGGCTGACACTGACGGCGGCGGTGCACAAATGCTGCGCAGCTAGCGCCATTCGACGGCCAACACCGCGGTTCCTGGTGTGTCCGCTGTGCCGTGCGTGTGATCATTGCTTGTACAGCCCTCTCGCAGTGTCCGGAGCAAGTATGGTGGGTCTGACACACCGGTGTCAATGTGTTCTTTTTTCCATTTCCAGGAGTGTAGTTATTGCATTCGCACAAGACATACGGTACAACGCCAACTCAAGGCCTTATGGTGTGGGGCGCTATGGGTACAACAACCACAAATCACAGTTGGTTCGTGTCCAGGGCACTCTGACCAGTGTGACCTGCACGAATGACAACCTGCGACCCATAGCCATACCGTTTCTGCACGTCATTTTCCAGCAAGACAATGCACGACTACATGTTCGTGCACATACACGTGCCTTCTCGGTGTCAAAGGGTGTTAGCCTTTTTCGTTGGACCGCCAGATCACCAGAGTTGTCGCCAATCGAAAATGTGTGGCACACGGTGGAAGGACGGGTGCAGCGAGCTGAACTGGGGAACCGGTGGGTGCAGCACGGACGGCTGTTGTACCGCAGGCCACCATTCCTACCTTATACGCGTTATCGGACCCTGTGGCAACGGAACACGTGCTCAGTCGAGCTGGCTGAAATGCGTCTTTACAGAACATTCTAATGTACATGTCCTGTGAGCATGAACGCCCTATCTCTAGTCGCTCAAGGTGTTCATATTTTTTTTCTGAACATGAGTGTATATTCAGGCAGTTTTTCTAGCAGGTGATTGAGTGTTACTCTGACTCTGGTATACCTTTTGTGTGACAATTTCAGACGTGTACACTACTAGCGTTAAATCGCTGCTGTGTGTTGCTAACATATCTACAAAAACTTTCTTGATCAGGACAGTGATGAGCCGGCCGCTGTGGCCGAGCGGTTCTAAGCGCTTCAGTCCGCAACCGCACTGCTGCTACGGTCGCAGGTTCGAATCCTGCCTCGGGCATGGATGTGTGTGATGTCCTTAGGTTAGTTAGTTTTAATGACCTCAGATGTTAAGTCCCATAGTGCTTAGAGCCATTTGAAGACAGTGATGGTGAGCAGAGTTGCTCCCTCATCTAAAACATTAGTTCTAAACCAATTTAAACAAATGCGGAACATCACAGAAAACTCACATTCTTCTCGCTGGGTGCAAAGTGATTGGAAAGCAGGTTTTTGCATGCATTAAGGAAGCACATTTAGTATTTTCGCTTCTCGCTTCCCGTATTCGTAATGAGGTGACGCCGTTTTGTCAGTAGTGTGCACGGGTAGCCAATATGGCATGGCCTAGGTTTCAGTTGTGGCCAACGATAAACAGAGGCCTGAGCACACGTGTGTTTGATGTCAGCAATGTAATGTTCGTGGCCAGTGATCAAAGAAAGCTCTTTGGTCAAATCTCTGACAGTGTAGTAGCAAAGATCTTTGATAAAAGTTAGGACGAGAACTTTGTTTACATGTCACCTCGGTTACATTACTGCATTTAAGCTATAAAACGACCAAGCATATTTAGTGCGTCGCTACCATCACAGTGATTGCAAGGTGTTGTGTCGATTCCCTAAGGTCTCGACACAATGAGTGGCTAGGTGCACGCGAAACTAACGCAGACGGGCGTAAATTCTGAAACAGGAGACTGGATGAAAACTATAAAGAAAAGAAGAGAGATTTTAATATACTTAACTTTAATGTAGTCTTGTTCTTGTTGAAATACATCTCTTGCATAGTAGTAAGCACTTAGCAATGATACACATGGCGCCTTGCTAGGTAGTAGCGATGGACTAGCTGAAGGCTATTTAATCTGTCTCTCGGCAAATGAGAGGAATACTTGGTAGGTCTAGTCGCAAGCTATGTCGTCCGTACAACTGGGGCGAGGTCAAGTCCGTGTATTGTGACCTGCCATGTGGTGGCGCTAGGATTGCGATTACACAGTGGCGACACGCGGGTCCGACATGTACTACAGGACCGCGGCCGATTTAAGTTACCACCTAGCAAGTGTGGTGTCTAGCGGTGACACCACACAAGGTATGAAGAATACGGAATTGTTCATAATACGAAGCACGCTGACTACAAAAACCGTAATAAGTGGGTGGAATCTGACAAAGCAGTAGCTGCAGCAATCACCTGCATTCGAAGTTGTTGCACTGTGGATGACGTGAAGCTTACGGATAAAAAGAAAAGATGTGAAAAGCGAAGTGTGTTCAAAGTGTACATAAGGAAATAACCGTTTTTATTTGTGGACTAAATAATCTACTTAACCTTCAAAAATTCCTCCTCAGGTGATTGGGTCTCATGTTTCTGGACTAATACTTTCGTGTGTGTGTGTGTGTGTGTGTGTGTGTGTGTGTGTGTGTGTGTGTGTGTGTGTTGTGCGAGGAGGTTGGTCCCTCAAGTGTGCGGGGTGGTGTAGCTTATTGGGGACACCATTTATTTGAAAAATGGGCACCTTGTTTTTCGTTTGGGAGCATTTGGGCACGGTTTTTCGGTTCTTGAGGCCCACAATCTTGGTATTTCGGAAGATATTTTCTATGTTGTTGCGGCTTGTCCGTTGTATGTTCTGGTATGGCTGATTAATTTGAGGTACTTCGTTGTTGTTTAATCGTTTTGTAGGATGGAAAGTCAAAACAACCTTTGGTGACATTGAAAGCAACGGTGGTAACATTAAGAGTGCAACGGGAATTCCACTGTTAAATGCGGAGGAGAGAGCAGATAGTGGAAAGAATACATTGAATGCCTCATGAGGCTGAAGATTTGTCTGATGTGATAGAAGACGAAACAGGAGTCGATTTAGAAGAGATAGGGGACCCAGTATTAGAATCGGAATTTAAAAGAGCTTTGGAGGACTTACGGTCAAATAAGGCAGAAGGGATAGATAACATTCCATCAGAATTTCTAAAATCATTGGGGGAAGTGGCAACAAAACGACTATTCACGTTGGTGTGTAGAATATATGAGTCTGGCGACATACCATCTGACTTTCGGAAAAGCATCATCCACACAATTCCGAAGACGGCAAGAGCTGACAAGTGCGAGAATTATCGCACAATCGGCTTAACAGCTCATGCATCGAAGCTGCTTACAAGAATAATATACAGAAGAATGGAAAAGAAAATTGAGAATGCGCTAGGTGACGATCAGTTTGGCTTTAGGAAAAGTAAAGGGACGAGAGAGGCAATTCTGACGTTACGGCTAATAATGAAAGCAAGGCTAAAGAAAAATCAAGACACTTTCATAGGCTTTGTCGACCTGGAAAAAGCGTTCGACAATATAAAATGGTGCAAGCTGTTCGAGATTCTGAAAAAAGTAGGGGTCATATACAATATGTACAACAACCAAGAGGGAATAATAAGAGTGGACGATCAAGAACGAAGTGCTCGTATTAAGAAGGGTGTAAGACAAGGCTGTAGCCTTTCGCCCCTACTCTTCAATCTGTACATCGATGAAGCAATGATGGAAGTAAAAGATTCAGGAGTGGAATTAAAATACAAGGTGAAAGGATATCAATGATACGATTCGCTGATGACATTGCTATCCTGAGTGAAAGTGAAGAAGAATTAAATGATCTGCTGAACGGAATGAAGAGTCTGAGTACACAGTATGGTTTGAGAGTAAATCGGAGAAAGACGAAGGTAATGAGAAGGAGTAGAAATGAGAACAGCGAGAAACTTAACATCAGGATTGATGGTCACTACGTCAATGAAGTTAAGGAATTCTGCTGCCGAGGCAGTAAAATAACCAATGACGGACGGAGCAAGGAGGACATCAAAAGCAGACTCGCTATGGCAAAAAAGGCATTTCTGGCCAAGAGAAGTCTACTAATATCAAATACCGGCCTTAATTTGAGGAAGAAATTTCTGAGGATGTACGTCTGGAGTACAGCATTGTATGGTAGTGAAACATGGACTGTGGAAAACCGGAACAGAAGAGAATCGAAGCATTTGAGATGTGGTGCTATAGACGAATGTTGAAAATTAGGTGGACTGATAAGGTAAGGAATGAGGAGGTTCTACGCAGAATCGGAGAGGAAAGGAATATGTGGAAAACACTGATAAGGAGAAGGGACAGGATGATAGGACATCTGCAATGACTTCCATGGTACTAGAGGGAGCTGTAGAGGGCAAAAACTGTAGAGGAAGACAGAGATTGGAATACGTCAAGCAAATAATTGAGGAGGTAGGTTGCAAGTGCTACTCTGAGATGAAGAGGTTAGCACAGGAAAGGAATTCGTGGCGGGCCGCATCAAACCAGTCAGTAGACATGACCAAAAAAAAAAAAAAAATATATGGACAGTAGAACACTTACTGTATGCCATTGGGCTGGTTCAACCGTTGCCAATTCTCTGAGTTGTTGTCGAGTAGGTCTGAGCCGTTCTATTTTGTCAAGGAGTCTTCTTGCGGTGGTGTTGATCTGGATGTCTACTGTCGGTATGTTGAGTTCTGCTTGGATTTGATTTGTACTGGTCCACCATGGGGCGTTAAGTATGAGTTTTAAGCATCTGTTTTGTAGAGTCTGTAATGTTTTTCTGTTCGATTTGCTGGTTATGTCCCACGACGAGCAGCTGAAGAGCATCAGGGGTTGAACTATTGCCTTATAGATGTTTAGTTTAGTTCTATGCTACATTTCTTTACTGGCCAGAAGAGGATAGATTGAGTGGAATGTTCTTGATATGCGTTGTCGTTTGTCTTCGATGTGTTGTTTGAGTATCATCTTGTTATCTATTGTTACTCCACGGTACTCCACTGATGTAGTTCATGGGAGTTGTCTTCCGTTCAGTTCGATTCGATCATGGAGTTGTGGTCGGCGGCGTGTGAATATGATGGCGGCTGTCTCTTCTGGGTTGATTTTTATCCTGCTGAATTTTGCCCACATTTCCGTGCAGTCAACTTGTTTTTGTAACCTGTTTATTGTGGTTGAGAGCCGTCTGTGAGTGGCCAGAAGTGCTGTGTCGTCCACGAATTGTGCAATTATCGAAGTTTCTGTGGTCGGGATATCACCGACATGTACGGTAAAAAGAGTTGACGAAAGTACCGAACCTTGTGGGATTCCTTCTTGCAGTACTTTGTGTTCAGAGCGTTTACCATCAATTTGTACGAAACATCTTCGGTCTTGTAAGAAGCTGTCAGTAATTCTAATATAACAGTCTGGTATGTCGGTGTGATCTCGAAGTTCGATGATCAGGTTGTCTTCCCAGACTTTGTCATAAGCTTTCTCGACATCCAGAAAAACTGCGGCTGTGTGTTTGGGAAGATTCTGTTATTCGAAGTAAGGAGTACTACGTGAAATGGTACACTGAGAGATTGAAGTAGAATATTAGAGGATAAAATAGCTTTCGCCTGTTGCTAAAAATCCATGACTAGATCTTAAATATTTCGTAATTTAAATAAGAAACATTACACCGCATTTTTTAGTGATTTGCACGGTTCTTCGCGACAATTTATTCTCATGATCAAGTACAAATATTTACGTAGGCATGTTACGCGATGTTTCGAAAAACCGGACACAATTCTGTCAGATTGCAGTAAACCATGAGAATAAACCTGGAAGGTAAGAGCAGAACAACACACATAGACACATCACGCAAAATACGTATGTAAATATTTCCTCTTGATAATGAGAATAAATTCTCAAAAGGCGTCATACTAAGCGTGAAGAAGTAGTCAACTAATTCAGTGTTTCGTTATTTAAATCATTAATGACATAGCTGCAGGCTATCTGAGAACATCGATTATGATGAATCAAATTAAGAAGTGGCATTTCTTAAATGAGGATCGGAAATACAAATATGTGGGCATGTTGAAATGTTTGTTATCCCATTCTCAAATAATTTTCGTTGTTCCTGGTGCCCTCGCGCTGTTCTTCTCGTAGCTAATTCTGGTGAACACTTGGACGTTCTCCTCTCGCTGTCCACGGTTTCACCCACCGTCGATTCCATTTCTCATTCTTTTCGAGCACTATGGTCGCCACCAATATATCCTGTTAACGGTTTGGAAACCTTTCCCGAACAAATGTGACGAAACTTTTTCGATTGTGTAATAGCACTAGCGAAGTAGTTTGGTCAAAGAAGTTTGATGGAATCTTTGCCAAGGCATGCATTTGTGTCCGCCGACAGGTAACACTACATTGCTGACGTCACAGGGACGTGCGCTTAGCCAACACCCTTTGAGCGAAGGCCTCGGCGCTTGTTGGTGACGTCACGTCAGCTAGGCACGGCGAACGCCAGGTCTGTTGCAGGCAGAAACGCCTGGGCGTACTTAACACTATAAATCTCTTATTTTTGGACAAAATGTTTGGTATTGTTTAGAATTATGCAGTTTTATTTAGATGAAAGATTTTCTTACTATCGTAAAGGTACAAATGAAGATCATAGTTCTGTATTACTGAATCCTGTCGAAACAAACGTAGATCAACATGAGAAGATGCTTTGCCCCATTGCAAGCTTCGGAAATTTTACATTCAAGTAACTATATTTACTTGATCCATTTTGTTATCGAAACTTACCTCAACCCCCTTACAATTAACTCGTTTCTTTTATTTATTTATTTTCGTTTGACATCGTCACTGGAAATGTGAACTAATTTACACGTGTAAATATCCAACTGCTGCCAGTCATTAGATTACAGTCGTTTTCAACGAAAGTAATTCTAAACAGGAAACAAAATAGCTTCATACATCGAAAATACTGCTGAACTTGAACTTTCTTAAACATGCACATTAGAAAAGATAAATATTACCCTCTTACAACTGAAAGGAGACACTTTAGAAGATAAAAATTTTATTTGATAAAACAAGTATCTCTCTTATGCCTCTTCTTCTGTCCCCCCACCCCCTCCCGCAACGTGTACAATCGCAAGATATTTCATTAACATTCAGTGCTCCTCACCCCATAGTCAACCAAGATACCTAAAGAAGAGCACCAATATGTTCACAGTTTCTTGTAAAAGCAACCCAGTACAAACGTAACTTCCTCAGATTTACAAATAAGGTAAAGCAGCACGAATTCTGTTGCTGCTGGACCGTGAAGTTGTTTTTGTATGTCAATCCTTAAAACAGGTGGAAATTTAAGTTCAGGAGTACACTATTTGTTAAGAAGTGTAATGAATTGCACAATTAAATGATTGCAGTAATCTATCGGAACAATGTGTGTTGGTCAACTACCGCCAATAGTTTCACATTTTCCTGTGTCAGAGAGGGAGACACCACCATTATGAGTATGCCTGCAACAGACCTGGCGTTGGCCGTGCCTAGCTGACGTGACGTCACGAACAAGCGCCGAGGGCTTCCTTTGAGTCGGTGTTGGCTTAGGCCTCTATTTATTGGGCACTGTTCCAGTATGACGTCACCTGCGGCGCTAGGGAGATAGTTGAGGAGTACGGTTCCGACGCTAGCCCGGTGTGTGTGCGGTGTTGCAGGGCGCGGGACGGGCAGCGGCAGTGAGGCAGCGCGGCCGCGGCCAGGTGTGGCGCGGCTGTGATGTGGCAGCGCCATGGCGGGAAAGCCCGACCCCCAGGCCTCGCCCCAGGCGCCGCCCCCGCCGCAGCCGGCCGGCCTGCACAACGTGCTAGTCTACGTCTCCAGCGACAACTTCGCCGCCTACGCCGTCAACCACCACCACCAGCAGCCGCAGGCGCAGCCGCACCACCAGCACCACCCCCACGCGCCGCAGCCGCAGCCGCCTCCGCAGGCGCAGCACCATCACCACAGCCAGCAGCAGCAGCAGCAGCAGCAGCATGTGTACTGCCAGCAGAACGGGGGCGGCGCCGCCGCCGCGCAGGCCGGCTTCTGCGTGGCCGCCGCCCCCGGCAAGGGCCGCCTGCAGCACGCGCCCTTCGCGGCGCCGCCTCTGCCCCTCAACGGGCTGGTGCCGCCCCCGGCCGCCCTGTACGGCGGCGCCGCCGCTGCCGCCCCCGGGGGCGGCGGCGCCGGCAGCCCCGGGCCCGGCCCCGGAGCCGCCGCCGCGCACAACGGCTTCCCGCCCCCGCCGCAGCCGCCGCCGCCGGCGTGCGCCGCCCCCGACGGCGCGCCGCTGCCCCCCGGGCTGTGCCTGGTGGGCGGCCCGCTGCCCGCCTGCTCCTCGTCGTCGCAGCAGTTCGTGCTGGGCGGGAAGCTAGTGGCCGCCTCGCAGGCGGTGGAGGCGCCCGAGCTGGCGCTGGCGTCGCCCGCCCCCGGCGGCCCTGCTGCTGGCCAGCAGCGCGCCGCGCGCCCCGGGGGCGGAGAGGCGGACGCGGCGGCCTTCCCGGGGGGCGGCGCGCCGCGCTGCGACTCTGTGCGCTCCGAGACCAGCTGCAGCTCGCTCAGCTCCGGCTCTGCCGACTCGCAGCCTGACGGCGCCGCCCCCGTCGTGTCCATCTCGCTGCCGCAGCCACAGCCCCAGCCGCAGGCGGCGCGGCCGCCACCGCCCCCGCACCAGCAGCAGCAGCCGCCACCACAGCAGCAGCAGCAGCAGCAGCAACTCATCCTGGCAGTCCACCCACACCCCCACCCCCACCCTCAGCAGCAACATCAACACCAGCAGCAGCAGGTCCAGTCCGTGGCGCCTCCACTCGGCTGGAAGAGGCTGCACATCGGCGGCTCCATCGTCTACGTCAGGTACGTGCGATTTGCCTGCAATCTGTCCTACACCGTAGCTCTCAGGGTTAAATTCTGCCTGTAGTTCAGTTCTTTTATCTTGGCTGTTGTGTACACAGTTTCGCGTAGTCAGCGCGTACACAACTTTCCCAGTAGAGCGCGCCCCACTAAGCACAACAGCGCAGGCGCAGCGCTCCTGCGTCTCCGGACTACGAGATGGCGCTGCCTTAGAGACGGACCAAATTCTGCTTCCGCCGATCCGCGTATTAATATGTAATGCAGCAAATGAGATTGTTGCTAACGTAGAACCTTTTCTCCTCGCGGATCACACTCGCGCAGTGATACCTGAACGCACGAGTGTACAGACCTCCGATCAGTCAGTCTGCACCAGTCTGTACGTTCTACATTAGTCTGTACCAGTCTGTAGTCAAGTTTCAGTCTGCACCTAATAAGATTATCATATTCCTGTACATAGGCATGAAGAGAAATGTATAGACACTTTGTCAAGTATCAGAGATATGTGAGAATAAGATTACGTACCAAGACCAAAGGAACTTCAGATTGTCAATTGTAAATAGCATCCAGAATCAAGTTACGTAAGGTTTATGCTTGTTACTGTTTTAATAAATGTGTGTGAAAATTAATCAAGTTCTGTTTAAAGTTGGTCACCGTCAATCTGCTACTCTTAAGCGTGCAAGTGGCATTTCTATCGTCTGACCTAACGGCAGAAGATAAGCACGCCACGATAAGACCACGACACATATTGCTGACACTCGCCTACTTCGTTAGAGCGACAAGTCAAATAATCTGATGGTGTGTGTACCAAAGGTCTTACAGTACGCACACCACATTGGCGGTTCGCGCATGCCCACCCAGACGCGGGAGATTGCTGCGTTCCCAGTTGTACGCACCAAGAGAAGCAAACTTACGTTTAGGGGGGAGCGCGCAGTTTATGATAGAGACGTGCTCCCCGCATTCTGCGATGTGCGCGATTTTGTCGTCATTGCACTGCTCGCCTGTGCAGACATATGGTGTTTCTACTGCTTTGACACACTTCATCATTCGATTTCACAAGAACTATTTGGCCCAAAAATTTGATTTTTACACATCTTCGTGACTGATACCTTCCCCCCCATAAATGACTTAATTTTGTTTCGATGTTCACGCAGTTATTGTGCAGCATTAAATGTAATACACCATTGCACGAAATTTTGAAGAGTTTGCAGAGCGTATACTTTCCGTTTGGTCGATTTTAGTTGCCACTGGAAATTACAAAAAATTACATTCAAACGAATAAAATTCATGAAGTAAGACACTTCGATATAGTTTTTAAATAAAGAAAATATTAACCACCGAACAAGGTTTGAACCCAGAACCTTTTGCATAGCAGCCAAACGCTTTAACCATTACGGTAACGCAGCTCATCATTCAACAGACTTCCTGGAGAACTTTAAAACATGACACAAAATACCGGTAAACCCTGTTGGTATGACTATGAATTACTCACATTTCGTCGAAGTACAATAGGAAATAAAGAATTACCGCTGTTCTTTATTGCGAAAAAGCGGTTAGTGAGAATGGTACAAACACCTTTCCTTGCTATCGCCTGAATTAGGAGGCTTATTGCTTGTTTGGGTTAAGTAATAAATAGAATATGAAGCAATTGGTATAAAGAATGAATTTTCCAAACTTCCTATTAAAAAAAGTCTATCAAGACATTGCTTTTGTTCAGTTACTTTATTTATGACTGAACGTTTCTAAAACTGTAGACATTCGTCCGTGCTCTGCACTACAGTCGAGCTCTGGCAACGTCGTTCTCTGCTCATTGGCTGACTGTGTTTTGTGACGTCAGATGCAGAACGAACCTAAACTCGGCCGCCGTCGTAAATGACGCGCACTTCAGTCGTCAATTGGGGGGGGGGGGGGTTCTAGGAAACCTGCTTTCTCAGATCGCTAGACGACATTCAGACAAATCTTCTTAATGAGTTTTATTGAGAGAGCACTCCTTCAGGCCACGAGTGGCCTACCGGGACCATCCCACCGCCGTGTCATCCTCATGGAGGATGCGGATAGGAGGGGCGTGGGGTCAGCACACCGCTCTCCCGGTCGTTACGATGGTTTTCTTTGACCAGAGCCGCTACTGTTCGGTCGAGTAGCTCCTCAGTTGGCATCACGAGGCTGAGTGCACCCCGAAAAATAGTAACAGCGCATAGCGGCAGGAATGGTGACGCATCCAAGTGCCGACCACGCCCGACAGCGCTCAACTTCGGTGATCTTACGGGAACCGGTGTATCCCCTGCGGCAAGGCCGTTTAAGGAGTTTTATTACGAAAAGTAAGTGACAATACTTATCCGTAGATGTGTCACAAGCAAAGGGCGACATACAAATAAGAAATCTCTTCAGTATAACAATTCCCAAGTGGCTGCTATACGAGTCACTAGTCTTCAAGCTGCTCTAGAACTGGCTGCAACCAGTCGGGAGCGCCGCTTATGTCCTCTTCGCATAGAGGCCGCTGCTGCCGCATTGTCATCCTGGAGGTGGGTCGGTCAGCGCACAGTTGACTAAAGTCTTCACAGCCCTCTCCGATCTGTCATTCCCGATTGACGTGCCGGCACTTCACCTTATGCTGTAACACTGAGACATTTACTTCCACAGATAATCGCCCCACATACGTTCTTGCACCCTTCACCCCTGGTACACGTTCTTCCAGACACCACCTCCTTCGGCGCCCCCCCATACACTCTACACCCACATGCCCTCATTATGCCCACCCCACCAGCACAAATTCTTATTGCTGCTTCCACACACATTCTTGCCGTCTTACCCTTGCACACATTCTTACCACCCCACACCCCACACCCTATACACGTTCTTGTCCTTCCCCCCCCCCCCCCCCCCCTCCACATTCTTGGCCCCCAGCTGCGCAGGGTAGCCGAGCGGTCTAGGCGCCTTGTCATGGTCCGCACGGCTTCCCCCGTCGGAGGTTAGAGTCGTCCCTCGTGTGTGTGTGTGTGTGTGCCGTGGTTAGCATAAGTTAGATTAAGTAGTGTGTAAGGTTAAGGTTAGGGGCCGATGACCTCAGCAGTTTGGTCCTATAAGACCTTACCACAAATTAATCTCGGCCCCCTCCCCAGTGCATGTTCTTGGCCCTCCCTCCCGCTCATATTCTTAGTCCACACTGTACACGTTCTTGCCACCCCATCCCGTTCGCAAATTCTTACCGTCACCCCCCCCCCCCCTCTGTTGCAAACATTCTTGTCACCCCCTGTCCCCATCTCGCACAAGTGTTTTGGCCCCCTGGGCCTGCATACGTTCTTGTATGTCCCCGCCCCAAGCAGTGCTGCGAATCCTCGTATATACCTACGAATTCGTGTACTCACTCTCCATTTACTGCACAATAAACTCAGCTCATGAGTTTTCGGTTAAGTGGGCAGAGGTGGAGACAGCGACTTCGTAGATGACGTCACACGGCTCACTGTCGAGTCTACAGCGGTCATTCCTGATCTCTACTGCCGAACAGTTGCACCGACATTTGGTTCATTGCTTTGCGTGGAACTGCAGTCACCTACCAGCTGCTGCGTCGTACAGCTCCACGAAATATAGTACCTGCGCCCGTGTAGTATTTCCTACCATATTGACAAGTCGTACTCTGAAAAAACGTAGCGTGAACGCCATTTTTCCGAAAACTACCTTAATCTAAGGCTCTTTGAAGGTTTGCAGTGTATGATCTTGGCTTGCATTGCCTAGCGAATCCCCTGCCATACTTCAGACATACAGAGAAGAGCGCGGAGGATCGGTGTGTGGGTGGATAGCATCAGCTTCATGCAACAGTTAGCCAATCTAAGATTGCAGAATAGTGTTTTCGCCTCGACCATCCTATGGCGCAAACCAATACAGAGATTGTGGCTGCACCTACAGGAACTGGCACGGTGTTAAGTGGCCCTCAAACGCTCACCATTTGTTGTGCAATAATGTTGTGTTAATAAATTGCACGAAAGTCCGAGAGGCCAAGAATGCCACAATGTTGTTGCGCAGTATTTATGGCCAGGACACATGCGGTACAACTCTGCCTTCGTAACGAACATGTCGGTGTTGGACGATGTGCAACTCGTACCAATTGTTGAGTTATTTCTCTTGTAAAGCACAAGTAGAAACAATGCAGAATGGACGAAGTAAAGTCTGAAAAGCTCCCAGTAAACATTTCAACTAGACCAGCGGCTCGTTCACTGCAATATAGATTCGTAAGCAGCAGCAGCAGCAGCAGCAGTAACAGCAACAACAACATCTGCTGCTGCTGCTGCTGCTGCGAACTGCCATTTAAACCAGTGGAAGTTATAATTTATTGTGTGCAGATATTGTTTTCTATGTAACAACTGTTGCAAACGAAATAAAACATTTATTTACTGATTACTGACTGAAAAGCTGTATGATGATATGTCCGTTCTTTTGCAAGAAAAGAGAAAAGCGTGTATTCTCACTGGACAGCTGATCTGATCCTATTTGCCAATTCTGAGAACAACAACTACTGTAAAATAAAAATGTATCTTTACTGTCATGACACAACGATCTTCACTTCCCTCTGCTATTGCGGAGGAGGAGGCAACTCGCTTTTTCTAAGAGTATTGCATGCTGCTTTAACATACATTCTCCAGCACACTCTTTGATTTTAGGTCATGTATTTTCTTCGCTTCTTTGCGGAAATTCGTTCGGAGCGAAATGAATTTCTCTTGGTCTCTGCAAGAACTGCTCTTACGCGGTACAGTATATTGAGTGAGATTCAACATTTTTAATCTTCTGAAGCCTTCTTCAATATATTGCGTTCTCAGACATATTATTGCCGAATAAATATCGAGCATATGAGGGCCCTCTAACTAAGGAAGCTGTTGATGTTAAACTTTCCAGTGACGTTATAAAAACAGATGAAGCTATTTGTCCAAATTCTGGTTGCACTCTTGCTCTCTTTTTTATTAGTACAATAGAGGGGTGCTGCGTGCGCCCCCGATAGCTGAATGGTCAGTCCGATTCCCGGCTGGGTCGGGGAATTCTCTCCGCCCAGGGTTTTGTGCTGTCATCATCATCGTGCCATCCTCATGGACTGCGTCAAGTTGACGGACCGTCACCTGGAGAACGCCCTGCACGACGGGGGGCCCTAGCCATTCTTCTTCTTGTTGTTAAATATTTGACTGTCGACAATGTCTGACGTCTATCATCTTCTCTCTCTCTCTCTCTCTCTCTCTCTCTCTCTCTCTCTCTCTCTCTCTCTCTGTGTGTGTGTGTGTGTGTGTGTGTGTGTGTGTGTGTGTGTGTGTGTGTGTGTGTTCTTCATATTATGTCTTTTAGTTTCCGCTTCGGCACGTTCTGTCCATGGAGATAAAGCGATAGGTTGATACTGTCCTTTTATTTTTTATAGACTAAGACAAAAACGATACACCACGAAGGAATTATCCGAATGCAACGGAAATGGGAAGATGTACATGTATAGAGAAACAAAAAATTTCAGAAAAATTGGATGATTTATTGAAAGGAAAGAGCTTCACTAATTCAGCAGGTCACTAACGTGTCGGTCCACCTCTGGCCCCTATGCGAGCAGTTATTCTGCTTGGCATTGATTGACTGAGTCGTTGGATGTCCTCCTGAGGAAAATCGTACAAATTCTGTCCAGTTGGCGCATTAGATTGTCAAAACCCAGAGCCGTTTGGAGAGCCCTGCCCATAATTCTGCAAACGTTCTCAGTTGGGGAGATGTGGCGGCCATTTTGGCCAAGGTAGGGTTTGACAAGCGCGAAGACAGGCAGTAGAAACACTCTCCTTGCGCGGGCAGGCATTATCTTGCTGAAACGTAAACCCAAAATGGCTTGCCGTGAAGGGCAACAAAACGGGGCGTAGAATATCATCGACGTACCACTGTGCTGTAAGGGTGCTGCTGCTGTCAACCAAAGGGGTCCCGCTTTGAAAAGAAATGGCGCCTCAAACCATCACCCCTTTTCTCTGCGTCGTATGGCAGGCGACAGGTTGGTATTTCACCAGTTCCCAGAGCTCTCCAGGCACGTATTCAGCTTGAAATCTCATGGACTGGTGCAGAACTGTCTTCGGTGATGAGTTCCGCTTCGAACTGTTCCCCGAGGACTGGCGAAGAAGCGTCTGGATTCGCCTCGGGCAGCGGTAGGACACCAACGTGACTCTCGTGCGCCATACCGCCGTACAGTCAGGATTTTCCATAGCAGGAACCATTTGGTTCCCATTCGTGGCACCGTTACAGTCGGCTATACTCTAGGCCCCGTTTAGTTTCCCATCGTGGCAAGCTATCCTGGGCGTACGTTTCAGCAAGAAATGGCCGCCCGCACACGGCTACAATTTCTACTGCTTCTCTTCGTGCTTGCCATACCCTGCCTTGACCAAGAAGGTCGCCACATATCTCCCCAATTGAGAGCGTTTGCAGAATTATGGGCGCCGTCTAGTCTACACTATGTTTTGTTTACTGTGCAGGTCGGGGTTGCCTCAGTCCGTAGCCGTACACTCTGCAGTCAACGTCGTTTGCGATTTAGCTGTCGGTTTATCTTTCTACCATTCTGTGGCGAAATCTGTGCAGGTAAGTGCCTTTATTTTCAATTTATCGTCCTTTATCTGTAAAATATTTATTTTCAGCGTAATTACCCGCAAAATTTACATTCGTCAACAAATAATTTAATCTTACGCCCATGCCTGTTTTGAAACTTTTCTATGGAAATAACTTTGTGTGTTATTACGCTGAAAATATTTTATATGTAAAGAACGATAAATTGAAAATAAAGGCACTTACCTGCACAGGTTTCGCCACAGAATGGTAGAAAGATAAACCGACAGCTAAATCGCAAACGACGTTCACAGCAGAGTGTACGGCTACGGACTGAGGCAACCCCGACCCGCACAGTAAACAAAACGTACTGCAGACTAGACGGCGCCGATAGTTGGAACACGCTAGGCGTGGCGTAGCCACTACGCCTGGTGGGGAAAGGGCACCGAAAGCGTCCGTAAACAGTGTACCGCCCTCTGGCAAAGACACAGACGCGTGTTCTCGCCTGCAAACGATCATAAAGGTGCCGACTGCCACTCTGCCACAGATTGTCCGCAGAGTGGTTGTTATACCCCACGAAGAGCCAGTGGAACCGCAGCAGTCGTATGTTGAAGAAATGGTGGTAGCACGCTGATATAACAGCCCTGTAGCGGGCACAGGTTAGTTTACCCTGCAGAACCAACAGATGTAACCGCGAGTTGTAACTGATGGCCCCCACACCGAGCCGAGAAGCCTGGGAGGAGACCTGTGTGTTGGGGGGGGGGGGGGTGCACTCTAGAGTAAGCAGCTCACCAGGTTCGCGCCATACACACGTATACATCCCATCCCTCTCATACGGAAAGAACCTTCTCTCATCGGTGAAGGAAACAGACAAGCCATTCCTTTCTCGAGTCAACTCTATCACGACTCCAGAGTAGTTGTTCTTGGCGCTTGCGTGTTCTCAGAGACACACGTGATGTTAATTCTGCTGCAGGCAATGGTCCGTGATTACACAAAGGTGCAACATGTGGATGGATTTCCTCCCTGGATTATGTTCAGCTGGCCACCGCTGCTCGCTAAGTTTGTCATTTTTACGTCTGTGCTATGCGCAGAACCCGGTCTGTGGATGTGGTAGTATTCCACAGACCACAGTTGCAAAGAGCGACTCACCACCGAGACATCGTGCCCAGCATGTGCAGCAGTCCGTCGATACGCCTATCCAACGTCTCGGAATCCCACAGTGCGACTCCGCTCAAAGTCCTGAAGCAGTTGGCCAGGAGTACAGGCTGTGGCGCGTAAATCTGAACAAATTTCAGTTTGAATTTCCTGCCGTATCGTAGTTCTGCCGGACGTCGCGATTGGCATTCTTGAAAACCATAGGCACCTAGTAAACAGTCAGAATCTCAAAATGGCCGAGATGTTACGGACATTTAGATTTTTCGGGTACCCGAGATTGACTGTTTACGATATTGTGGCCAAGTACTCGTATAATGCCTCGGAGAGGCCGGGAAGGTTTCGCTAAGCCTGCGAGTAAGATTGATTCGAGGAAACGCGTGTCACGAACTGCGGCAGTCATCCAAAAGGCTCAGGCGCTGATTTCGGAGGACCCGGGCCAGTCGCTGAGAAAATTGGCATCAGTTTTGAATTTTTCCCGTATCGTTTTCGTACTTGTCCTCTCCAATACGACCGACTCCCGGTTGCATGCGGTATTGAATTTCAGCGAGCGAACAATCTACATCTACATTTATACTCCGCAAGCGACCCAACGGTGTGTGGCGGTGTTCGCTTTACGTGCCACTTTCATTACCTCCCTTTCCTGTTCCAGTCGCGTATGGTTCGCGGGAAGAACGACTGCCGGAAAGCCTCCGTGCGCGCTCGAATCTCTCTAATTTTACATTCGTGATCTCCTCGGGAGGTATAAGTAGGGGGAAGCAATATATTCGATACCTCATCCAGAAACGCACCCTCTCGAAACCTGGACAGGAAGCTACACCGCGATGCAGAGCGGCTCTCTTGCAGAGTCTGCCACTTGAGTTTGCTAAACATCTCCGTAACGCTATCACGGTTACCAAATAACCCTGTGACGAAACGCGCCGCTCTTCTTTGGATCTTCTCTATCTCCTCCGTCAACCCGATCTGGTACGGATCCCACACTAATGAGCAATACTCAAGTATAGGTCGAACGAGTGTTTTGTGAGCCACCTCCTTTGTTGATGGACTACATTTTCTAAGCACTCTCCCAATGAATCTCAACCTGGCACCCGCCTTACCAACAATTAATTTTATATGATCATTCCACTTCAAATCGTTCCGCACGCATACTCCCAGATATTTTACAGAAGTAACTGCTACCAGTGTTTGTTCCGCTATCATATAATCATACAATAAAGGATCCTTCTTTCTATGTATTCGCAATACATTACATTTGTCTATGTTAAGGGTCAGTTGGCTCTAACCACTATGGGACTCAACTGCTGAGGTCATCAGTCCCCTAGAACTTAGAACTACTTAAACCTAACTAACCTAAGGACATCGCACACATCCATGCCCGAGGCAGGATTCGAACCTGCGACCGTAGCGGTCGCTCGGTTCCAGACTATAGCGCCCAGAATCGCTCGGCCACTCCGGCCGGCAAGGGTCAGTTACCACTCTCTGCAGCAAGTGCCTATCCGCTGCAGATCTTCCTGCATTTCGCTGCAATTTTCTAATGCTGCAACTTCTCTGTATACTACAGCATCATCCGCGAAAAGCCACATGGAACTTCCGACACTATCTACTAGGTCATTTATATATATTGTGAAAAGCAACGGTCCCGTAACACTCCCCTGTGGCACACCAGAGGTTACCTTAATGTCAGTAGACGTCTCTCGAACAATGCGTGGGATGGCAGAGGAGGACCTCATAGGAGCCATTTAGTCGAAAACTTGCTCTCGGATAAGGTTGACATGTTCTGGTCAAAAGAGTTCAGAGCCCCGAATAGCCCGGATTTAAACCCCCTCGACTACTTTGTTTGGTGCGTAGTGGAAAGAGTTACCAATAAGAGGAGGCACCCTGATGTCGCATGTCTACGCACCGCTATTGAAGCAGCATTCGCGAAAATGGGCAGCGCCGGTTTTAAGAGTGCGTGCGATCGCTTCAAGACAAAATTGGAGACGGTCATTGCGGCTGAAGGGCGTTACAACGAGTAATGTTGCTCTTGAAACATACCGCTATTTATATGTAATGCGATTTTCATTTTTGTTTTAACAAATTTGCTTTTAAAAAAAGTTTCATTTATCCCGATTTAAGCGCTGCACCCTGTATGTACTTGTCGGTGGGGCATGGTGCCTCCTAGACAATGTTGGAAACGCAATTCACCTCGTAACTGGGCAGTGTTACTACCTGCAAAACAGGCTGCACAGGCATGCCTCTTGACCGTCATCTGATAGCCGAAGACAGTGACAAATGAATCATGAACATTGCAAGCCCTCAGTATGCAAGTAGTATACGCTGGTGCCACTAAACACAGTGCTTGAGGACGTTGCAATTATTTCCGGCAGTGTACGTTCCTTACCGTCTCAGCCGGCCGAGGTGGCCGAGCGGTTCTAGGCGCCACAGTTGGAACCGCGCGACCGCTGCGGTCGCAGGTTCGAATCCTGCCTCGAGCATGGATGTGTGTGATGTCCTTAGGTTAGTTAGGTTTACATAGTTCTAAGTCTAGGGGACTGATGAGGTTAGAAGTTAAGTCCCGTAGTGCTCAGAGCCATTTGAACCTTACCGTCTCACGTGACTTGGCTCAGTGTAAATTGCCATGCACAGCGACGTCTCGTTGAGTTTTCGTCTTTAAAATGACGGTGTGTTCACCTGCAGAAAGATCGGCGCTTAGCGAGGCGTTACCAGGCTGCGTTATTTGAACATCCGATACGCCCGGAGGGGCTCAAGTTGCAGGCCGTTACATCGCTAGGGCCTGCCGCGATTGCGCTGCGCAGCTTTCTCCGCCAGCTTTCTCCGCCGTTCCCCTCCATCTTCCCTTTTCATTCCTCCTGCTTCCTCCACCCTTTCTTCCCTCCCGTCGACACACTGACACACTGCTCCGCTCTCCTCTCCTCTGCTACTGCTGCCGCTCGCCCGCTCCAGCACGCACCAGCCCTAAGTTGTA
Organism: Schistocerca nitens; assembly: GCF_023898315.1. Taxonomy (NCBI): domain Eukaryota; kingdom Metazoa; phylum Arthropoda; class Insecta; order Orthoptera; family Acrididae; genus Schistocerca; species Schistocerca nitens. Next base: position 153,884,377 of record NC_064625.1, on the reverse strand, counting down.
TCAACAGCTTTTTTTCCGTATCTTTTCGTACCTGTCCTCCCCAATACCACGGACTACCGGTTGCATGCAGGTTTAGAACTAAGGGTAATAACAAAGGGCGTGTTTAGGATAATCAAGGGAATATACGTCCCATTCCGAGGTTTGGGGCAGGCATTTGATAATACGGAATGGAATTAAATGTTATCCACTCATGGGTAGTGCTGTATTGACTGTTGTTGTGGTCTTCAGTCCTGAGACTGGTTTCATGCAGCTCTCCATGCTACTCTATCCTGTGCAAGCTTCTTCATCTCCCAGTACCTACTGCAACCTACATCCTTCTGAATCTGCTTAGTGTATTCATCTCTTGGTCTCCCTCTACGATTTTTACCCTCCACGCTGCCCTCCAATGCTGAATTTGTGATCCCTTGATGCCTCAAAAGATGTCCTACCAACCGATCCCTTCTTCTAGTCAAAAGTTGTGCCACAAACTTCTCTTCTCCCCAATCCTATTCAACACCTCATTAGTTACGTGATGTACCCACCTGATCTTCAGCATTCTTCTGTAGCACCACATTTCGAAAGCTTCTATTCTCTTCTTGTCCAAACTGGTTATCGTCCATGTTTCACTTCCATACATGGCTACACTCCATACAAATACTTTCAGAAACGACTTCCTGACACTTAAATCTATACTCGATGTTAACAAATTTCTCTTCTTCAGAAACGATTTCCTTGCCATTGCCAGTCTACATTTTATATCCTCTCTACTTCGACCATCGTCAGTTATTTTACTCCCTAAACAGCAAAACTCCTTTACTACTTTAAGTGTCTCATTTCTTGATCTAATCCCCTCAGCATCACCTGATTTAATTTGACTACACTCCATTATCCTCATTTTGCTTTTGTTGATGTTCATCCTATATCCTCCTTTCAAGACACTGTCCATTCCGTTCAACTGCTCTTCCAAGTCCTTTGCTGTCTCTGACAGAATTACAATTTCATCGGCGAACCTCAAAGTTTTTAATTCTTCTCCATGAATTTTAATACCTACCCCGAATTTTTCTTTTGTTTCCTTTACTGCTTGCTCAATATACAGATTGAATAACATCGGGGAGAGGCTACAACCCTGT